>NW_027015566.1:0-284288 GCF_036934945.1 Oncorhynchus masou masou
AACTATCACTGCCCGGCCATTCAGAGTTCATCGGGCCAGTCAATTTTGCATTTCTAAAGGATTTTGAGCATGTCAAATATCTAATGGCATTTGCCCCCCAAAAAGAGTGACTTTTGACTTCTTATGAAATCATATTGCAAATGGACAAAACATCTGCCTTATGCACAAGTGAAAAAAAAAGATAATAAAAGTTGACAAAAGTATAGTAAGAGCAAAGTATAGTTTGACTTTTGACCATGTCAAATTTGTTATGGCATTTGGCCCCAAAAAGAGTGACTTTTGACTTTGACTTTTGACTTCCTATGAAATCATATTGCAAATGGACAAAACATGTGCCTTATGCACAAGTGGGAAGAAAAATGATAATAAAATTGACAAAAGTATAGTTTGAACAAAGTATAGTTTGACTTTTGAGCATGCCAAATTCATGAAGGTAAATTCCCATTGAAACATATTACAAATGCACGTGCATTTGCAAAATGATTCCATAGTGAAAAAACATCACCAAATGGACATGATGAAGTTAACACAACGAGCGATGAAAAGGAGCAACTATCACTGCCCGGCCATCCTGTGTTCATCAGGCAAGTCAATTTTGCACATGCACTTGCAATATGATTATATAGTGAAAAAACATCACCAAATGGACATGATGAAATCAACACAACGAGTGATGGAAAGGAACAACTATCACTGCCCGGCCATCCTGTGTTCATCATGTCAGTCAATTTTGCAATTCTGCATTATTTTTGAGCATGTCATATTTCTTTTGGCATTTGGCCCCCAAAAATTGACTTTTGACTTCCTATGAAATCATATTGCAAATGGACAAAACATATGCCTTATGCAAAAGTAAAAAAAAAACATGATAATAAAAGTTGACAAAAGTATAGTTTGAGCAAAGTATAGTTTGAATGTTGAGCATGCCAAATTTGTGATGGTAAATTCCCATTGAACCATATTGCAAATGCACGTACATTTCCAATATGATTCTATGGTGAAAAAACATCACCAAATGGACATGATGAAGTCAACACAACGAGGGATGAAAAGGAGCAACTCTGACTGCCCGGCCATCCTGTGTTCATCAGGTCAGTCAATTTTGCAATTCTGCATGATTTTTGAGCATGACAAATTCATGATGGTAAATGCCAATTGAAACATATTGTAAATGCACGAGCATTTGCAATATGATTCAATAGTGAAAAAAACATCACCAAATGGACATGATGAAATCAACACAACGAGTGATGTAAGGGAACAACTATCACTGCCCGGGCATTCCGAGTTCATCGGGCCAGTCAATTTTGCATTTCTAAAGGATTATTGAGCATGTCACATTTCTTATGTTATTTGGCCCCAAAAAGAGTGACTTTTGACTTCCTATGAAATCATATTCCAAATGGAGAAAACATATGCCTTATTCACAAGTAAAAAATAATAATAATAATGATAATAAAATATGACTAAAGTATGTTGATACAGTTCTTATACATGTGTAATTGACACAAAAATCGAAAGAATTTTGAAAAACGGTCCAGAAAGCACTTTTTTAAGGATGTGTGAAGTTTGCACTTTTTAAGGGTGTGTGAAGTTTTTTATAAAGTGTTGCTCTTTTTGACTTTTGACTTTTGACTTCCTATGAAATCATATTGCAAATGGACAAAACATATTCCTTATGCGCAAGGAAAATTTAAAAAATGATTATGATAATAAAATTGGACAAAAGTATATTCATACAGTTCTTACACAAGTGTAATTGACAAAGGAATCAAAAGAATTTTGAAAAACGGTCCAGAAAGCATTTTTTGGGGGGATGATAAGTTTTTGAAAAAAATGTCACTCTTTCAAAATTTTGCTTTTGGATGTTGACTTTTGTTGCATTTCCAATATGAAAAACCAAGGTGGAACGCACTAGCCACCTGTTGGATTTTTAAAGTGTTGCAACTGGCATTTTCCATATGGCATTTGCAATCAACTTTACACAAATCAACGCCACATTGGGTGGCATTGGACACCGTGTATATGGTTTGTCCAGTGCCAATGACTTCCCATTCATTTTTGTCCATTTCAGGGGGGTAATTCCCTTAACCTCTTACACTTATGGTGGCGCTATTTCATTTTTGGAAGAAAAACGTTCCCGTTTTAAACAAGATATTTTGTCACAAAAAGATGCTCGACTATGCATATAATTGCTACTGTTCGAAAGAAAACACTCTGACGTGTCCAGAAATACAAATATCTTGTCTGTGCGTGCCCTTTAACGTGAGCTTCAGGCAAAACCAAGATGACTTGGCATCCAGGAAATGACAAGGATTTTTGAGGCTCTGTCTTTCATGATCTCCTTATATGGCTGTGAACGCAAGAGGAATGAGTCTGCCCTTTCTGTCGTTTCCCCAAGGTGTCTGCAGCATTGTGACGTATTTGTAGGCAGATCGTTGGAAGATTGACCATAAGAGACCACATTTACCACGTGTCCGCCCGGTGTCCTGCGCCGAAATTGGTGCGCAAAAGTCACCTGCCAGTATTTTTCCATGGGGCACAGAGAGAGAAGCAAGCTTCCACGAACTGCATGTCAATGAAGAGATATGTGAAAAAACACCTTGAGGATTGATTCCAAACAACGTTTGCCATGTTTCGGTCGATATTATGTAGTTAATCCGGAAAAAGTTTCACGTTGTAGGTGACTGCATTTTCGGTTCGTTTCGGTAGCCAGGCGCAATGTAGAAAACGGAACGATTTCTCCTAAACACAGACGCTTTCAGGAAACACTGCGCATTTGGTATGTGGCTGGGAGTCTCCTCATTGAAAACATCAGAAGCTCTTCAAAGGTAAATGATTTTATTTATTTGGTTATCTGGCTTTTGTGAAAATGTTGCGTGCTACATGCTACACAAAATGCTATGCTAGCTTTGCATACTCTTACACAAATTAGTCAATTTCTATGGTTCAAAAGCATATTTTGAAAATCTGAGATGACAGTGTTGTTAAGAAAAGGCTATGGGAAGAGAGCAAACGCATTATTTTAATTTTATTTGCGATTTTCAGAAATCGTTAACGTTGCGTTATGCTAATGAGCCTGAGGCTTAGTCACAAACCCGGATCCGGTTTGGGGAGTTTCAAGAAGTTAACCCAAGCGTTTACTACAACAACAAAACCTAATAATTATGATAATGCCCTCAAACCATTCGTTTTACATTTCCTCGATGTTTCATGTAACTCATTCAGTCTATCTCCAAATTGTCGCCCCAAAATATTTTATACCGTGCCACACACTCAAACAATTGTGATAAACGTGCACTGTCCCTTTAAAATAAAACATTCTTAGCCAGCCATACCCTGTTGTAGACATTTCATTGTTCCCGTAATGAAAACAGATAATGTTTAGAATACGTTAACTTCTTGTTCGATTTCACTGGTGTTACCTAACCAAAAATCAATACTCGGGAAATAACCACAACTTTTTACGATTCAACTATTCTTACCTACCTATATTATAGCCAAATATAGCCCAATGGACGCCGAGCAATTCTGTTGCTGTAGCATCTTTTCAGACGATATTCAGCTCCTTTTAAGAAATGTATTTGGAACTTTTAGCCACTTTTGAAAAGTAACTCAAAGCTATAATGCATTTTCCCTCTAAATGCCACAACCCATTTTCTCTGTCATAATTTGAGGAATGGTGTTGTATAAACGTAAAATGACGCAGTTTTACCTTCAAGTCAGCCTGCCTCTGTAAAATATATATTCCCTATTCAGATTGAGGTCTACTTTAAATTCTATCGACAATGTAAAACCAACCAAACCTCTCAACTTTCTAAACTCTAACATTTAAACGTACCATGTTCTGTGCTTTAAGTTATCGTATGTCAGTCGATTCATAAAAACATATATCATCCTGGTGGCACAAAACTGTATCGTATCTCTCCGTTATTTACCTACATTTAACCAGGTTTAGGTGACTTTCTCTTCTATGATACATTTATTTAATACGACTCCCATCTCAATACATTATTCTAGCAGATCATTTTGGGCAAAATAGCGTATTACATCGAAATTGTCCCGCCACTATTTTTAATGACTTCTTTTTTCAATTCAACCAAAACAACATATTAAACGTTCAGTTCATATCTTATACAAACACTAGCGACCTTATTTTTTCAGGCAAAACATACAAATAGATGAATTACAATCTAAAATCAATTTTAGTCTATCGGTTTCAAAGCTGAAATACGAACCTTGGTGACCTGCTATTTAAATGATTGAGTTTCCCCGCCAATAACTACATTATTATAATTGTCTGTAGTCGCAAACTTCGACACCGAGAATTCACAGTCCTAATTTAAAACCCTTCCTAACTATTTTAGTAGTATCAGCTTCTATTCAGGTTCTTTGTCTGAGTCAGATTTTGGACACCTCCCTTCCATTCTCTTTGTTCTCCAATAACGGTAATCTCCCGTTAGTTCCGGGGCCTTCTTGGATTTCTAGTTGTGTTTTCTCCTTTATGGAAACCTTATCAATAGCTTTGACTGTTGAATCAGATATTAGGTCTTACCTATACAACTATAAGCCCAGGGGTCGTAAATCCCTAGTTAATATCTTATTTTCCGGTTGTGTCAGAGGGCTTTTAAAGAACGCTAATAATCGTTATCTCACGCCACTATTTCTTAGGCTTCCCTCTCGCATGGAACCTCTTGTCTATAGATTTGGCTTTTATCCCATTTCTCTAGATTTTGTTTTCCCTCTCCTCATCATTTGGATATTTCAGTACTATTTGTTGAATCGGAACGATGATCAATACTCCCACAATTCAAATGACCATTCCAGTTATCTTGTCCGCATAGCATTCCCTTCCTGTCTCCCCACGCCTAGTATTTGTACAAGATCACCATTCTATCCCCCAGCACCTGGATAGGGCAGCACCCCAGTCCTATCCCCCAGCACCTAATATTCCGTCTTAATCTCGGGCGAATATGCCTCTCATGATTAAGTTTAGTTTATTTACGGTAGTGCACATTACCACAGGTTATTTGCGAACCTGCCCAGTGTATATCGGTTTACAAAAAACAGTGTTTCTTGGCCATACAAAACCCTGTGGGAATAGCAAAGCTTCCATTATTGATGAATTCTAAAAATTTTACGTCAATCAAAGAACTCAAATCCCCCCAGAATCGAGAATATAGGCTACTGACCTTGCCGCCGACTGGGAAAAGCACTGTTCGTTGGATCTAGTCACCGTCCCTGTCAGTCTGGGGTGTACACCGGCCTGGTCTTTTTACCCTCAATTCAGAGGCCAGGTCTTAAATAACGGGACCCGGCCCGCTCGTGCATGATTCTTTGGCGTACGCCCTCAGATGGCAGAGACGGGTATTTTAGATCCGGCTCGAAGGACCAATTGTTGCAGGAATTAAATTCCTCTGATTTAATACCCAATTAAAATTAAACAATCTGTCAATCCATAAGAAATCCATAAGACTCCTATTTGTATAAAATGGACAGAGCCCAGTCTTAAAGTCAAACAGCAGCTTTTATTCACGAGAGTACTGCTCCTCACACATTTTACCACAGGTTATAAACTGAAAATGACGTCATTAGTTTTAGTACTAGCCCATGTCATCTCCGTTCTAGTACTAAGGCTGTATGGTTCTCACATGTCTCTCCCTATTAAGATAATATATGACCGAGCCAAGGTCTGCCTGTGTAGATAAGCCTTCTAGCCAGTCTGGCTATAAGTTCATTCATTTCTACCAAGGAACAGACAGTCATTGTTCTAATTCTTGATTATATTTACACACATTATATTCAGTACTAGGATTAAAATGAAAATGCATATATATACAGTAACATAATAGTATTCTGATTAGTCAGTCCTGATTGAAATTTATACAGAATTAGTCATTATTGATCAAAAAAATTCCCTTAACATCCTACCATCTACCCACCTGGGGACTGAGGGTTATTAGAGAACCCCCACATCACTAGCTTCTCTTTATTCAACCTGCCATCTACCCACCTGGGGACTAAGGGTTATGAGACAACCCCACATCACCAGCTTCTCTTTATACAACCTGCAATCTACCCACCTGGGGACTGAGGGTTATGAGAGAACCCCCACATCACTAGCTTCTCTTTATTCAACCTGCCATCTACCCACCTGGGGACTGGGGGTTATGAGAGAACCCCCACATCACTAGCTTCTCTTTATTCAACCTGCCATCTACCCACCTGGGGACTAAGGGTTATGAGATAACCCCACATCACCAGCTTCTCTTTATACAACCTGCAATCTACCCACCTGGGGACTGGGGGTTATGAGAGAACCCCCACATCACTAGCTTCTCTTTATTCAAACTGCCATCTACCCACCTGGGGACTGGGGGTTATGAGAGAACCCCCACATCACTAGCTTCTCTTTATTCAACCTGCCATCTACCCACCTGGGGACTGGGGGTTATGAGAGAACCCCCACATCACTAGCTTCTCTTTATACAACCTGCCATCTACCCACCTGGGGACTGAGGGTTATGAGAGAACCCCCACATCACTAGCTTCTCTTTATTCAACCTGCCATCTACCCACCTGGGGACTGAGGGTTATGAGAGAACCCCCACATCACTAGCTTGCATGTTCCTCAGCCTTGTAAAGATAAGGAGGGGATGACTGGGAGGCAGGTTAGCATTTATTGTCATGAATCTTGCCCTGGAGGTAGTTCAGCAAAGAGGTCACTAGTTGGCACAGGCACAAAGTAATAAAATCAGATTTTAATTCTAACCTCAATCCTAACCACACTGCTAATCCTTCCCTTAAATTAAGACCATAAAAAAAAACATTATTTTCCACAGCCAATTTTGACTTTGCAGCTGGCTTATCTAGAGAAAATCTCGCAGTTCAACTTCCAGGTCAAGATTCATGACAAACATCAACCTGCGACTGGCAGAAGCAATGAAGAATCGATACCGCGTAAGCCATATATAATTGTACAATTTGTTATTCAACATAAAAGACAACAAATGATCACATTGGTATTTTAAGTGTGTTATTGTAAGAGTTTAAATGTTTAAACAGAGGATACATCTAAAACAGTATAAAACAAGATGATAAACAGAGGATCCATCTAAAACATTATAAAACAAGTGCAGTATGTTCTGAGAATGTTACTTTAACGTCAACTCATAACGTCACACTATAACTTCATGGGAGTCTTGTGGAAAGACTGCATGATGTTTTGGGGGGATTGAGTGACGTCTTCATCAACATTTGCAGAATATTCCTGTAATATTTTCACCTCTTGTCAGACGCCAACAGTCTAGTCGGCTGAAGACATTCATAAGGAGTTCTAGTAGTTTATTTGCCATTTGCAGGTTTAAAAAGCAATACAAACATTGTAATTCCTTGTTGGATCTCTCTCACATATAGGACAGTACATACCAGAGGAGGCTGGAGAGGGGAGGACGGCTCATAATAATGTCTGGAACAGAGTGAATGTAATGGAACACATGGAAACCACGTGTTTGATACCATTCCACTTATTCCCCTCCAGCCATTACAAGCCTGTCCTCCCCAATTAAGGTCCCACCAACCTCCTGTGGTACAAACACAAACAGTAAAATATATAATGAAAAATGCAAAGTGGTAAAAGATCAGAAAAGGAACTAAAAGGTTTAGTCATGTTCTAATAGTCTGATGGAAACAGTTTAGTTTGATGATTTAACAGGCCGATAGAACTGGGATAGAAGCTGTTCTTGAACCTGTGGTCCAGAAACTGATTTAGCAGGCAGATAGAACTGGGATAGAAGCTGTTCTAGAACCTGTGGTCCAGAAACTGATTAAACAGGCAGATAGAACTGGGATAGAAGCTGTTCTAGAACCTGTGGTCCAGAAACTGATTTAACAGACAGATAGAACTCGGATAGAAGCTGTTCTTGAACCTGTGGTCCAGAAGCTGTTCTAGAACCTGTGGTCCAGAAACTGATTTAATAGGCAGATAGAACTGGGATAGAAGCTGTTCTAGAACCTGTTGTCCAGAAACTGTCTAGCAACCACTTGTCCTCACTAGACTGGTGCCCTGAATGGCTATTTCTCCATTGGAGTTTTTCAGGTTTTGAAGTGATATCTGTGTTTGTGGAACCACTTGGTGTGTGTGTGTGAGTGTGTGTCCAGTGTGTGTGCGTCTGTCCAGTGTGTTTGTGTGAGTGTGTGTTAGTGTCTTTGAGTCCAGTATGTGTGTGTGTGTGTGTGTGTGTGTGTGTGTGTGTGTGTGTGTGTGTGTGTGTGTGTGTGTGTGTCCACTGTGTGTGTGTGTCCGCTGTGTGTTTGTGTGTGTGTGTGTGTGTGAGTGTGCGTCCAATGTGTGTGTGTGTGTGTGTCCAATATCTCTTTGTTTGTGTGTGTCCAATGTGTGTCCAGTTTGTGTATGTGTTTGTTTGTGTGTGTCTAATGTGTGTGTCCAGTGTGTGTTTGTGTGTTCAGTGTGTGCATGTATGTCCACTGTGTGTGTGTGTGTTTGTCCAGTGTGTGTGTGTGTGTTTGTCCAGTGTGTGTTTTTGTGTGTGTGTGTGTCCACCTTGTGCGTCCAGTGTGTGTGTGTGTGTGTGTGTGTGTGTGTGTGTTTGCGTGTGTGTGTCCAATGTGTGTGTTCAGTGTGTGTGTCCAGTGTGTGTGTGTGTGTCCAGTGTGTGTAATTCTATTGTGTGTGTGTGTCCAGTGTTTGTGTGTTTCAATGTGTGTGTGTGTCAGGTTATTATTTACAAGGACAGTGAGGAGTTGTAATCAACCCAAAACCCTGGATAGAGGGGCTCAGTGAATGTGGAGGTGAATGTAAACAGGTGGGTCAGTGTGTCAGAGGAGGCTCTATAGAAGGACAGAGTGCCGGCTGGCCAGTCCAGATACACTCCTACTCTGTGGGAGCTGGAGGGGGGGACGTCTATGGTAGTGGGATTACTATTGTGCCAGGCAATGTAACTGTTGTCAGAGCAGGACAGACTCCAGGACTTGTCATTGTGTCCAAGCCAGCACTCCTTAACCCCTCCTCTTCCTCTCCTGCTGATTCCTTTATATGTCACTCCTATACCAGCCCTTTCCCCACTCCACTCTACCTCCCAGTAACAGCGCCCAGTCAGATCCTCTCTACACAGCACCTGTCTCCAGCCCTCAAATCTCTCTGGGTGATCAGGATACGGCTGCTCCTCTCTCCTCCATGTCACCTTTCTGTTCTCCTCAGACAGAGAAAGGTGTCTGTCTACTGTGTTTGGGTCCAGTGTGAGATCACAGACATCTGATGGATGAAACCAGACACAATATTAGAAATCATCATCATTCACATTAGAATGTTAACTCACTTTTCACTAATTCATTTAATGTAGATGTTTCTAGGTATCAAAAGGAGAAGTTAAGGTAACTTGAGACTTGTTGAATGATCATATGTTATAGTGTATGGTAATATAAAGCACACTTATTCCCATTAATTACACACACACACACACACACACACACACACACACACACACACACACACACACACACACACACACACACACACACACACACACACACACACACACACACACACACACACACACTGTCAAATCAACTCTTTGTAAACGTTGGTGTCCCTGATTTCTGCTTCTGTAGAACTACTGCTGATATTTAATATGACCAAGTCAGTAATGATGGTGGTCTTTGACTTTGACTTAACTTGAATTAAGACTTATTCTTAGTCATATTCTTCACAGCAGTCAACACTCACATTTTCTAAGTCCAGGTTTCATTCTGTTCTCTCCACCATGTTCCACACTGTAGCGGTAAGCAGAAGAACAGACAGTCATTGAGGGATACACACACACACACACACACACACACACACACACACACACACACACACACACACACACAGACAGACAAACAAACATTTGCTTGAAGTTATATGCATACACCTGAATTCACACACACACACAGTAACTTATAACTTTGTCCAAGTGGTGGTCAGAATGTTTGTCTTAACCAGCCTGATAAGTCCAACATGTCTGATATGAACATTGACATAAACCCTCTACATACTTGAGTTTCTCCAGTCTGCAGTGTGGATCCTCCAGTCCAGCAGAGAGCAGTCTGACTCCTGAGTCTCCTGGGTGATTGTAGCTCAGGTCCAGCTCTCTCAGGTGTGAGGGGTTTGACCTCAGAGCTGAGACCAGAGAAGCACAGCCTTCCTCTGTGACTAGACAGCCTGATAACCTGCAAAGAGTCAAATCATATTAACATCTCACTGCTATTCTTTGGTGGTTTAAATAGTGGCAGTATATTTTTTCAACATATTCAGATATATGTGTGTCCTGAAACCTTCCATATCTATTTAAATTTTAATCACTAACGTACAGTTTGGGAATGAAGTATTTAGTCAGCCACCAATTGTGCAAGTTCTCCCACTTAAAAAGATGAGAGAGGCCTGTAATTTTCATCATAGGTACACTTCAACTATGACAGACAAAATGAGAAAAAAATCCAGAAAAACACATTGTAGGATTTTTAATGCATTTATTTTCAAATTATGGTGGAAAATAAGTATTTGGTCAATAACAAAAGTTTATCTAAATACTTTGTTATATACCCTTTGTTTGCAATGACAGAGGTCAAACGTTTTCTGTAAGTCTTCACAAGGTTTTCACACACTGTTGATGGTATATCCTGGCTGACTAAATACTTTTTTGTACTGTATCAGTGTCCTGAAACCTGCCATATCTATTTAGAAATTCAAGTATCACTATTAACAATGTCAAATTATCAAAGTATTGTTGTAGAGAGAAACATGTGCAGTACAAATATTTGATTAGATGGACCAGACCAGTTTAAAAAGCAGTTTCAGTCAGAAGACAGACAGTGAGGTATCAGATTTAGATTGTATTGAGTAAACAGTCCACACCATATCTATTTTGACAGTGAAGTATCAGATTTAGATTGTATTGAGTATATAGTCCACACCATATCTATTTAGACAGTGAAGCTAACATTTTAAATGTGGCTCTATTCTCCAACATTTTGGATTTCAGATCAAATGTTTCATATGAGGTGACAGTATATAATGTCACCTTTTATTTGAGGATATTTTAATACATATCTGTTTCACCATTTAGAAAAATAAAAACACTTTATGTATCTGGTCCCCCTATTTGAAAAAGTCATAATTATTCTGACCAATTCACTTATAGTGTATTAAAGTAGTCAAAGTATAGTATTTGGTCCCATATTCTTTGAACTCAAGGGATGAGTTGATGAGCGAGGTGAGGTAAGGGAGAAGGTCTCCGGAAATGTTCTGGAGAAGAGAGGAGGGGATAGGGTCAAGCGGGCAGGTCGTTGGGCGGCCGGCCGTCACAAGAAGCGAGATTTCATCTGGAGAGAGAGGGGAGAAAGAGGTCAGAGCACAGGGTAGGGCAGTGTGAGCAGAACCAGCGGTGTCGTTTGACTTAGCAAACGAGGATCGGATGTCGTCGACCTTCTTTTCAAAATGGTTGACGAAGTCATCTGCAGAGAGGGAGGAGGGGGGGGGGGGGGGAGGAGGATTCAGGAGGGAGGAGAAGGTGGCAAAGAGCTTCCTAGGGTTAGAGGCAGATGCTTGGAATTTAGAGTGGTAGAAAGTGGCTTTAGCAGCAGAGACAGAGGAGGAAAATGTAGAGAGGAGGGAGTGAAAGGATGCCAGGTCCGCAGGGAGGCGAGTTCTCCTCCATTTCCGCTCGGCTGCCCGGAGCTCTGTTCTGTGAGCTCGCAATGAGTCATCGAGCCACGGAGCGGGAGGGGAGGACCGAGCCGGCCTGGAGGATAGGGGACATAGAGAGTCAAAGGATGCAGAAAGGGAAGAGAGGAGGGTTGAGGAGGCAGAATCAGGAGATAGGTTGGAGAAGGTATGAGCAGAGGGAAGAGATGATAGGATGGAAGAGGAGAGAGTAGCGGGGGAGAGAGAGCGAAGGTTGGGACGGCGCGATACCATCCGAGTAGGGGCAGTGTGGGAAGTGTTGGATGAGAGCGAGAGGGAAAAGGATACAAGGTAGTGGTCGGAGACTTGGAGGGGAGTTGCAATGAGGTTAGTGGAAGAACAGCATCTAGTAAAGATGAGGTCGAGCGTATTGCCTGCCTTGTGAGTAGGGGGGAAGGTGAGAGGGTGAGGTCAAAAGAGGAGAGGAGTGGAAAGAAGGAGGCAGAGAGGAATGAGTCAAAGGTAGACGTGGGGAGGTTAAAGTCGCCCAGGACTGTGAGAGGTGAGCCGTCCTCAGGAAAGGAGCTTATCAAGGCATCAAGCTCATTGATGAACTCTCCGAGGGAACCTGGAGGGCGATAAATGATAAGGATGTTAAGCTTGAAAGGGCTGGTAACTGTGACAGCATGGAATTCAAAGGAGGCGATAGACAGATGGGTAAGGGGGAGAGAGAGGATGACCACTTGGGAGAGATGAGGATCCCGGTGCCACCACCCCGCTGACCAGAAGCTCTCGGGGTGTGCGAGAACACGTGGGCGGACGAAGAGAGAGCAGTAGGAGTAGCAGTGTTATCTGTGGTGATCCATGTTTCCGTCAGTGCCAAGAAGTCGAGGGACTGGAGGGAGGCATAGGCTGAGATGAACTCTGCCTTGTTGGCCGCAGATCGGCAGTTCCAGAGGCTACCGGAGACCTGGAACTCCACGTGGGTCGTGCGCGCTGGGACCACCAGATTAGGGTGGCCGCGGCCACGCGGTGTGGAGCGTTTGTATGGTCTGTGCAGAGAGGAGAGAACAGGGATAGATAGACACATAGTTGACAGGCTACAGAAGAGGCTACGCTAATGCAAAGGAGATTGGAATGACAAGTGGACTACACGTCTCGAATGTTCAGAAAGTTAAGCTTACGTAGCAAGAATCTTATTGACTAAAATGATTGAAATGATACAGTACTGCTGGAGTAGGCTAGCTGGCAGTGGCTGCGTTGTTGACTTTGTAGGCTAGCTGGTAGTGGCTGCGATGTTGACACTACACTAATCAAGTCGTTCAAATAAGGGCCAGATGTACACAGAATGGTGTCGTCTGCGTAGAGGTGGATCAAAGAATCACCCGCAGCAAGAGCGACATCATTGACATACAGTATACAGAGAAAATAATTGTCCCGATAATTGAACCCTGTGGCACCCCCATAGAGACTGCCAGAGGTCTGGACAACAGGCCCTCCGATTTGACACACTGAACTCTGTCTGAGAAGTAGTTGGTGAACCAGGCGAGGCAGTCATTTGAGAAACCAAGGCTGTTGAGTCTTCCAATAAGAATATGGTGATTGATAGAGTCGAAAGTCTTGGCCAGGTTGCAGAAGACAGCTGCACAGTACTGTCTCTTATCGCTGGAAGTTATGACATCATTTGTGACCTTGAGCATGGATGAGGTGCAGCCGTGACCAGCTCGGAAACCAGATTTCATAGCGGAGAAGGTACTGTGGGATTCGAAATGGTCGGTGATCTGTTTGTTCACTTGGCTTTCAAAGACTTTAGAAGGGCAGGGCAGGATGGACATAGGTCTGCAACAGTTTGGGTCAAGAGTGTCTCCCCATTTGAAGAGGGGGATGACCACGGCCTCTTTCCAATCTCTAGGAATCTCAGACAATACGAAAGAGGTCAAACAGACTAGTAATAGGGGTTTGCAACAATGGCAACAATACTTTTACGAAGAGAGGGTCCAGATTGTCTAGACCAGTTGATTTGTAGGGATTTTGCAGCTCTATCAGATTTGGGTGATGGAGATGCGGGGGGGGGGGAAGTTGCTGTGGGGGATGCAGAGCTTTTGGCTGGGTTTGGGGTCGCCAGGTGGAAAGCATGGCCAGCCGTAGAGAAATGCTTCTTGAAATTCTCAATTATCGTGGATTTATTGGTGGTGACAGTGTTTCCTAGTCTCAGTGCAGTGGGCAGATGGGAAGAGGTGTTCTTATTCTCCATGGACTTTACAGTGTCCCAAAACTTTTTGGAATTAGTACTGCAGGGATGAACATTTCTGTTTGAAAAAGCTAGCCTTTGCTTTGCTAACTGACTGGGTATGTTGGTTCTTGACTTCCCTGAAAAGTTGCATATCGGGGGGACTATTCGATGCTAGTGCAGTACGCCACAGGATATGTTTGTGCTGGAAAAGAGCAGTCAAGTCTGGAGTGAACCAAGGGCTACATCTCTTCTTAGTTCTACATTTTTTGAAAGGGGCATGCCTATTTAAGATTTTTATTTAAAAATATATATATTTTACCTTTATTTAACTCGGCAAGTCAGTTAAGAACTAATTCTTATTTACCATGACGGCCTACACCGGCCAAACTCTGGCGACACTGGGCCAACTGTGCGCCGCCCTCGGATGCCGCCCTATGCCGTGATTGGGAGAATCTCTCAATCACGGCTGGTTGTGGTACAGTGTCATCTGTGTCACAACCAGGCATTCTCTACTGACGGGATGAGGTCAATATCGTTCCAGGATACCCGGGTCAAGTCGATTAGAAAGGCCTGCTCGCTGGAGCGTTAAACAAAGGTTAGTGGTGATCGTTTGACCGCGGACCCCATAATGGACAGTGATTACTGAGATCCTGGTCTCCTAATTGAAACATTCTATCTCAAATCCAAAATGCTGGAGAATAGCACCAAATGTAAAACTGTAAGCTTCACTGTCCAAACACATATGGTGTGGACTCTGTGTGCCTGGTAAACATGTGGATCTGGTGAACAGTTATCACTTGTTGACCAACTACAGGAATACTGACCTCAGAGTCTCCAGTTTACAGTGGGGATTCCCCAGTCCAGCAGAGAGCAGCTTCACTCCTGAATCCTTCAGGTCATTGTTACTAAGGTCCAGCTCTCCCAGGTGTGAGGGGTTTAACTTCAGAGCTGAGACCAGAGAAGCACAGCCTTCCTCTGTGACTCCACAGCTTGACAGCCTGACAAAGAGATCATCATGACTTCACAAACACACTGTTAATTTAACGATTCGTGTAGAAGGACAATGGCAGATGCATTTGGTTTATTCTCCCAAACAACATATAGATTCATCTTCCATCTCCAATTATTGTATGGTCATAATGTTGTAATAATGTAAAAATCTATGCATTTATTCAGTATGTTTTTCAATATAATATTATATACATGTTATAATACATATTTTTCTCTAAACTGAATATTTCTTCCAGATGATTAGTTCTTATATGTCATTTTATTTACTCACAGAACAGCTCTGGAGGCTTTGACCACTGGCAGCAGCCTCAGAAGACCTTCCTCTGATCTGGAGTATTTCTTCAGGTCAAACACATCCAGCTCCTTTTCTGAAGTCAGCAACACAAAGACCAGAGCTGACCACTGTGCAGGTGACAGGTTGGGTTTTGAGAGACTTCCTGATCTCAGGTATCTTTGGATCTCCTCCACTAGAGAATGGTCATTCAGTTCATTCAGACAGTGGAACAGATTGATGCTCCTCTCTGGAGAGGGATTCTCCCTGATCTTCTCCTTGATGTACTTGACTGTTTCTTCATGGCTCTGTGAGCTGCTTCCTGTCTTTGTCAGTAGAACTCGTAAGTGCTTCTGATTGGACTCCAGTGAGAGGCCCAGAAGGAAGCGGAGGAAAAGGTCCAGGTTTCCTGTCTCACTTTGTAAGGCTTTATCCACAGCACTCTTGTAGACAGTAACTTCAGACTTGTCACTTGTTTGCAGTTTGTCCATTAGATTCTCATTGTTGTTGATGAATGAGAGGAACACATATAAGGCAGCCAGAAACTCCTGAATGCTCAGATGAACAAAGCAGTACACCTTGTCCTGGTACAGCCCACATTCCTCTTTGAAGAGCTGTGTGCACAATCCTGAGTACACTGAGGCTTCATTAACATCAATTCCAGCCTCTTTCACGTCTTCTTCATAGAAAATCAGATTGCCATTCACAAGCTGTTGAAAAGCCAGTTTTCCCAGTGACAGAATGCTCTCTTTATTCCAGTGTGGATCTGTCTCTTCTTTCCCAAGATACTTTTCGTTCTTTTGTTTGGTATGAAACTCCACAAGGTGTGTGTACATCTCAGTCAGAGTCTTGGGCATCTCTTCTCTCCTATGTTTCAGCATGTGTTCAAGGACTGTTGCAGAAATCCAACAGAAGACTGGAATGTGGCACATGATGTGGAGGCTCCTTGATGTCTTTATGTGTGAGATGATTCTGCTGGCCAGGTCCTCATCACTGAATCTCTTCCTGAAGTACTCCTCCTTCTGTGGGTCATTGAACCCTCGTACCTCTGTCAACTGTTCAACACACCATGAAGGGATCTTATTGGCTGCTGCAGGTCGGGTAGTTATCCAGAGGAGAGCAGAGGGAAGCAGATTTCCCTTGATGAGATTTGTCAGCAGAACATCCACTGAGGTTGACTCTGTGACGTCCCAACAGATCTTGTTCTTCTGGAAGTCTAGGGGCAGTCGGCACTCATCCAGACCATCAAAGATGAACAGAACTTTGTACTTGTCATAGTTGGAGATTCCTGATTGTTTGGTTTCCATTGAGAAGTGATTAAGAAGTTCAATGAAAGTGTGTTTGTCCTCTTTCATCAAATTCAGCTCCCGAAAAGGGAATGAAAATACAAATTGGACATCCTGATTTGCTTTTCCTTCAGCCCAGTCCATAATGAACTTCTGCACAGAGACTGTTTTTCCAATGCCAGCGACTCCCTTTGTCAGCACAGTTCTGATACGTTTGTCTTGTCCAGTTAAGGGTTTGAAGATGTCGTTACATTTGATTGCAGTCTCTGGTCTTACTTGTTTCCTGGTTGTTGTCTCAATCTGTCTCAGCTCATGTTCATTATTGACCTCTCCTGTTCCACCCTCTGTGATGTAGAGCTCTGTGTAGATCTTATTGAGAAGTATTGGGTTTCCTTGTTACGCGATCCCCTCAAATACACATTGAAACTTCTTCTTTAGATTAGATTTGATTTCACGTTGGCAAACCACAGCAAGCTCATCTGAATCTAGAAATAACACAGAGGATATTAATATTACGTCTGTTTTAATGCCTACAGTATTGTAGGACTGTTATAAAGTTGTACATTATAATAATTTATTCTCTTAACTGACTGTATAAATGTGTAAATGTTTTCATAATACATTACAGACTGGTGTGACTGATTATATTATTATTGATATTATGGATGGTATTATTAATGTTCTCTCTCTCTCAATTAATCACCACAACACATCCCTGCTGCTACTTGATGAGGTCACTAGGTGTTGTGTTAAGGCTGCTATAATATCATTGAGTTACACAGCTACTTTAGCTGTACTTTAGCTACAGCTTTTCATTGTTATAAAACATATTTCAACATGAGGCAGACAGCTCTTACTTTTCTCCAGTGTGTCAGCAAGCTCATTCTGGTTCATTTTCCTCAGGATGTGCAGTGTGATCTTCAGAGCCCCCTCTCTGGCACTGCTCTCCTGCTTCTCATCTTCAGCATCCACCACTTCCTTATTCTGCTTCTGACTCTCAAAGCCTTCTGGGAGTTCTGGACTAAGAATCCTCTTGAACATCTTCAGCTCATTCTTCACAAATGTCTTAATTTTCTCTTCAAGCATCTGAAATAAATAAAGTAAATAAGTTAAGCAAGAGAATACATGCTTTCTCATTAACACATTAATGAATGATTGACAGATCAACTTTACTTGAGGTAAACAAAAACAAATTTACATAACAGGACCACATACACTGAATATGGAGTCCAGGTCTGTTTGATGACTCTGGGAAGACTGACCACTGAGAATCTCTGACTCTGATCTCTCCTGTTGGTTTCTGTGGACAAAACATGAGATTACATCTCCTCATCCAGGGAGTGCACACGTGCGCGCACACACACACACACACACACACACACACACACACACACACACACACACACACACACACACACACACACACACACACACACACACACACACACACACACACACGGAATGTTGTGTTTGTTTGATATTGTTTTAGGACTATGAAAATGGACAATATGATTAGCCTATGGATTATGAAAACAACAACAATAAATGGGAAAATGGGAGAGGAGAAATTACTAGAGACAGTGTTGTTTAACTCACTGACCAGGACCCATGAATTCTTCTTACCTTTGTTCAGTAGAAAAGTCTCCCTCTCTAAAGGTTAGAGGTTGAACCATAGACCAGTCACTCTTCATGGACACACAGCTGGGAACAGGGGAGGCTGGTCTCTCCTGCTGGATTGGGCTTCAACACAACAGAGACAAACATTATATCTCTCATCTACTAGTTTCATTCCAAAAAGCTATATATTCATATTCAGAAATGTTCGTAAATTAGCTTTTATTGTTTAAAGAAATTATGTTTATGTTAAGTTATGTTTTTTTGCTAAATGAGATGACACCAATGAGGAGATGCAGCGCGAACTGCGTCACAAATAGAACTGACTTCTTGACGCTCGTTAGCGGTGTGTCATTTTTAATTTAGCGACGCGAGCGTTGTTGTCAGTCTGTCAGTCCCGCTTAAAGGCTGGTGTCATTACTCTGCCTTCTCCGGGGGATGTTGAGGTAAATTTACTAACCGGGAGGGTTGAATGATGTAATTAATTGGAGGGCTGGAAGACGCATTCTCAAGGTTGTTTACTCACAATATCAGATATTAAGATGATTTTTATAATGAATGTCTACTGAGGTTGAGGTTCTGACTAGTGATTATTTACCCGGTGTTCAATACCTGCTATTGAGGCGCCCTGAAAATAATATTCAAAAGTTCGGTCATTGGACACAGACGGGATAAACACTAAAGTTACCGTCCATCTAGTGAAGAGAGGAGAACCGGACAGAGGTAGCCAGCATCCGTCAACGAGAGAGGGAGAAGCCTCACCGGGATTTAACAGGTGGAAGAAACAACCGGGGAGCTCCATCGGTCCACAAGAAATGCAGACAGCCGGTGATGATGTTGTGGTAGCTATGGTAACTAGGATGCTGCTGGTAGAGTAGCTAGCTAGCTTACCGAGCTGTACCGACTAGCTAGGATAACTAGGACGCTGCTGGTAGAGTAGCTAGCTAGTTTACCGAGCTGTACCGAATAGCTTGGTTAGTTAGCAGGTCGTTCTGTACCTCGTCTCGATGATGACGAATCCGGTGAAACACAAAATGAAACAAGGATTGAGAGTGAAAAGGATCTGGCTACACTCACACTGTCCCTGACCGTAAAGAAAAAAGCACATTGAACAGTAAACTTCGGTGTCTCAACACTGTAACAAACTCCGTCGTTATTCCCCAAGATCACCTCAGTCCACTCTGCGCGTAACCGGCTTGGCGCCACACCAACGTGGACGCGGACAGTTCTGTACGTGGACGCGGACAGTTCTGTACAGGGACACGGACAGTTCCAGAACACAGACATGAGCAGTGGAACACAAACAACGAAACCCAGTCTTTACAGTGGGTTACATTAGTAATATTCATTTTGGATTATTATGTAAAACAAACATTCTATGTTTTTTTATAACAATATGTTGAGATCTGGGTCCACATCCACAAAGTGTCTCAGAGTAGAAAATGTGTCGTATAAGTGCTGAGAATAAAGACATTTTACACTTATGGGTATAAATTACCTAGTTACCTACCCATTACCTAAATTACCTACCCACCTAGTCGGCAGATATTTAGGACACCTCGTGAGCTGTCCTAAGTAGTTAAGAGTTAACAGCAGGTGTCTTGATAATACTATAGAATAATGCAGTGAGTCAGTGGTTCCTGTGCCACATGTAATTGCATTGCAGTAGTTAAAATAATGTTTTTATATTTCTTTGTGATCAACCTGTCAGGACCCGGTTACGAACCTGGGTCTCCGGAGTGAGAAACAGTCACTTAACCAACTGAGCCACGAATAGTCAGCAGAACCCAGAAGATGAGGCAGACACAGCAGTACTTAAGACGGTTTAATAAAGTAAAAAGGAGAAGTCCTTCAATACAAAATGGCAAATCCAAAAGGTGGTAGGAATAGCACAAAAAAGCCTCAAGAGATTCTCAAAAACAAAAACAGAATTCCACAAGAGCATCCACCGGAATCGACAAGAAAACACAGAACACTAGGGCTGGGTGCTAACATACAAACACAGAGCACAGAACTGAGGGAAACTAGGGGTTTAAATACAATCAGGGAAAACGAGGCACAGGTGCAAATAATAATGGGGAACAAGGGAAAAAACATAAGGTCAAAAAGCACAATGGGGGCATCTAGTGACCAAAACCCGGAACAACCCTGGCCAAATCCTGACAGAATCCCCCCCCTAGGAACGGCTCCTGACGTTCCTACCAGCTCTCTCAGGGTGGAGGGCCCTGAACTGACGAATGAGGTCAGGGTCCAGGATGTCTTTGGCAGGAACCCAGGAGCGCTCCTCGGGACCGTAGCCTTCCCAGTCCACCAGATACTGCCAGGACCGCTGCACCCGGCGGGAATCCAGTATCCGATGGACGGTATTAACTGGCTGGCCTCCAATGACACGAGGCGGAGGGGGAGGTCTGTCTGCCGGGACAAGGGGAGAAAAAACAACAGGTTTTAACAATGAAATGTGAAATGTGGGATTAATCTTAAGGGATCTGGGTAAGTGTAGGCGATAAGAAACTGGGTTAACTCTCCTGGCAACCTTGAAGGGACCGATGTATTTTTGGGACAGCTTGCGAGACTCCACCCGTAGAGGTAAGTCTCTTGTGGAGAGCCAGACTCTCTGGCCGGGGCGCAGGGTAGGCCCGGGACGGCGACGTCTGTTGGCTTGTTGTTGGTACCTCTGTGAGGAACGCATAAGATTAAGACGGGTCTTCCTCCACATAAGCCGACAGCGTCTGACGAACTTCAAGGCTGAAGGCACTCTGACTTCTGCCTCCTGGTCCGGGAACAATGGAGGAGCATAGCCAAACTGACACTCGTGCGGGGACATACCAGTGGAGGAGGAGCGCAAGGTGTTGTGCGCGTATTCGGCCCAAACAATAAAGGATGACCATGTGGACGGGTTGTCACGAGTCATACATCGGAGGGTGGTTTCCAGCTCTTGATTCATCCTCTCTGTTTGGCCATTGGACTCCGGATGGTACCCTGAAGATAGACTGGCAGAAGCCCCCATGAGTTGGCAGAAGGCCTTCCAAAACCTTGAGGCGAACTGGGGACCTCTGTCAGAAACCATATCTTGAGGAATGCCGAAGACTCGGAACACATGATTAATTACCAACTCAGCTGTTTCCTTGGCAGAAGGTAACTTAGTCAGAGGGACGAACCTGGCCGCCTTTGAAAACCTGTCGATTATGACTAGGATAGTAGTATTGCCATGGGATGGAGGAAGTCCAGTAATAAAGTCCAATGAGATATGGGACCAGGGTCTGTGGGGAACAGGTAAAGGGTGATGGAGTCCTTGAGGGCGGAGGTGAGAAGATTTGCCCTGGCAGCACACGGGACATGCATTGACGAAAGTGGCAACGTCTTCTCTTATGGTAGGCCACCAGAACTTACGCTGGATGAACTCCAAGGTGCGACCTACGCCCGGATGACAGGTGAGGCGAGAGGAGTGCCCCCACAGAAGGACCTGAGTCCTCACTGCCTTGGGGACAAACAACCGATTGGCAGGACCTCCTTTCGGGTCCGGTTCGCTAGCTTGAGCACGTCTCACGGTATCCTCAACTTGCCACGAGATCGGAGCCACAATCTTAGCAGCAGGAAGGACAGGCATGTCCGTGTCATCTCGAATGGCAGGAGCGTAGACTCGGGACAGGGCATCCGGTTTGAGATTCTTCGACCTGGGCCGATAGGTGAGGATAAACTGGAATCGATTGAAGAAAAGAGACCATCTAGCTTGTCTAGAGTTCAACCGCTTCGCCTGCTGGATATACTCCAGATTTTTGTGGTCCGTAAGCACTTGAAACGGGTGAGAAGCCCCCTCGAGCCAGTGTCTCCATTCCTTCAATGCCATCTTAACCGCTAGGAGTTCACGATCCCCCACATCGTAGTTCCTCTCAGTCGGGGTAAGCCGGTGTGAGAAGAAAGCGCACGGATGAAGCTTCTTGTCCTCACCCCTCTGAGACAGGACAGCTCCAACACCAACCTCTGATGCGTCTACCTCCACCACAAATGGTTCATCCGTAGTCGGTATTATCAGGATGGGAGCAGAGAGAACGCGCTGCTTGAGTCCTTGGAAGGCAGTCTCAGCTTCTCTTCCCCACAAAAACCTTGCATTGCCACCCTTGGTTAAAGCTGAGAGAGGGGCTGCCACCAAGCTGAAGTTCTTGATGAACTTGCGGTAAAAGTTTGTGAAGCCCAGGAAACGCTGAACTTCCTTAACGGATTTGGGGGTGGGCCAATCCGCTACCGCCCCTACCTTCCTGGGGTCCATTTGGACTCGACCGGGTTCCACTACAAATCCCAGGAATTGTACTCGGGATGAATGGAATTCACATTTTTCCGGCTTAACGTACAGATGGCTGTCCAGGAGGCGTTTGAGTACTTGTCTGACATGCTTAGTGTGTTCTTGAAGGGAGCTCGAAAAGATGAGGATGTCATCCAAGTAAACGAACACAAATATGTTAAGCATATCCCTAAGCACATCGTTTATGAGCGCTTGGAACACCGCTGGGGCGTTGGTCAGGCCGAAGGGCATCACCAAGTATTCATAGTGACCAGTAGGCGTGTTGAAAGCGGTCTTCCACTCGTCACCAGGTCTGATCCGCACAAGATTGTATGCGTTCCGCAGGTCAAGCTTAGTGAAAACAACTGCTTCCTGGAGCAGCTCGAAGGCTGTGGCCATAAGGGGTAGCGGGTAACGGTTATGGACGGTTATGACATTGAGTCCCCAGTAGTCGATGCAAGGACGTAATCCACCGTCTTTCTTGGCCACAAAGAAAAACCCTGCTCCCGCCGGGGAGGTGGATGGTCGCATGAGGCCTGCTTCCAGAGCGTCCTTGACACTATGTGTCTATCTATCCCTGTTCTCTCCTCTCTGCACAGACCATACAAACGCTCCACACCGCGTGGCCGCGGCCACCCTAATCTGGTGGTCCCAGCGCGCACGACCCACGTGGAGTTCCAGGTCTCCGGTAGCCTCTGGAGCTGCCGATCTGCGGCCAACAAGGCAGAGTTCATCTCAGCCTATGCCTCCCTCCAGTCCCTCGACTTCTTGGCACTGACGGAAACATGGATCACCACAGATAACACTGCTACTCCTACTGCTCTCTCTTCGTCCGCCCACGTGTTCTCGCACACCCCGAGAGCTTCTGGTCAGCGGGGTGGTGGCACCGGGATCCTCATCTCTCCCAAGTGGTCATTCTCTCTCTCTCCCCTTACCCATCTGTCTATCGCCTCCTTTGAATTCCATGCTGTCACAGTTACCAGCCCTTTCAAGCTTAACATCCTTATCATTTATCGCCCTCCAGGTTCCCTCGGAGAGTTCATCAATGAGCTTGATGCCTTGATAAGCTCCTTTCCTGAGGACGGCTCACCTCTCACAGTCCTGGGCGACTTTAACCTCCCCACGTCTACCTTTGACTCATTCCTCTCTGCCTCCTTCTTTCCACTCCTCTCCTCTTTTGACCTCACCCTCTCACCTTCCCCCCCTACTCACAAGGCAGGCAATACGCTCGACCTCATCTTTACTAGATGCTGTTCTTCCACTAACCTCATTGCAACTCCCCTCCAAGTCTCCGACCAACACCTTGTATCCTTTTCCCTCTCGCTCTCATCCAACACTTCCCACACTGCCCCTACTCGGATGGTATCGCGCCGTCCCAACCTTCGCGCTCTCTCCCCCGCTACTCTCTCCTCTTCCATCCTATCATCTCTTCCCTCTGCTCATACCTTCTCCAACCTATCTCCTGATTCTGCCTCCTCAACCCTCCTCTCTTCCCTTTCTGCATCCTTTGACTCTCTATGTCCCCTATCCTCCAGGCCGGCTCGGTCCTCCCCTCCCGCTCCGTGGCTCGACGACTCATTGCGAGCTCACAGAACAGAGCTCCGGGCAGCCGAGCGGAAATGGAGGAAAACTCGCCTCCCTGCGGACCTGGCATCCTTTCACTCCCTCCTCTCTACATTTTCCTCCTCTGTCTCTGCTGCTAAAGCCACTTTCTACCACTCTAAATTCCAAGCATCTGCCTCTAACCCTAGGAAGCTCTTTGCCACCTTCTCCTCCCTCCTGAATCCTCCTCCCCCCCTCCTCCCTCTCTGCAGATGACTTCGTCAACCATTTTGAAAAGAAGGTCGACGACATCCGATCCTCGTTTGCTAAGTCAAACGACACCGCTGGTTCTGCTCACACTGCCCTACCCTGTGCTCTGACCTCTTTCTCCCCTCTCTCTCCAGATGAAATCTCGCTTCTTGTGACGGCCGGCCGCCCAACAACCTGCCCGCTTGACCCTATCCCCTCCTCTCTTCTCCAGACCATTTCCGGAGACCTTCTCCCTTACCTCATCTCGCTCATCAACTCATCCCTGACCGCTGGCTACGTCCCTTCCGTCTTCAAGAGAGCGAGAGTTGCACCCCTTCTGAAAAAACCTACACTCGATCCCTCCGATGTCAACAACTACAGACCAGTATCCCTTCTTTCTTTTCTCTCCAAAACTCTTGAACGTGCCGTCCTTGGCCAGCTCTCCCGCTATCTCTCTCAGAATGACCTTCTTGATCCAAATCAGTCAGGTTTCAAGACTAGTCATTCAACTGAGACTGCTCTTCTCTGTATCACGGAGGCGCTCCGCACTGCTAAAGCTAACTCTCTCTCCTCTGCTCTCATCCTTCTAGACCTATCGGCTGCCTTCGATACTGTGAACCATCAGATCCTCCTCTCCACCCTCTCCGAGTTGGGCATCTCCGGCGCGGCCCACGCTTGGATTGCGTCCTACCTGACAGGTCGCTCCTACCAGGTGGCGTGGCGAGAATCTGTCTCCTCGCCACGCGCTCTCACCACTGGTGTCCCCCAGGGCTCTGTTCTAGGCCCTCTCCTATTCTCGCTATACACCAAGTCACTTGGCTCTGTCATAACCTCACATGGTCTCTCCTATCATTGCTATGCAGACGACACACAATTAATCTTCTCCTTTCCCCCTTCTGATGACCAGGTGGCGAATCGCATCTCTGCATGTCTGGCAGACATATCAGTGTGGATGACGGATCACCACCTCAAGCTGAACCTCGGCAAGACGGAGCTGCTCTTCCTCCCGGGGAAGGACTGCCCGTTCCATGATCTCGCCATCACGGTTGACAACTCCATTGTGTTCTCCTCCCAGAGCGCTAAGAACCTTGGCGTGATCCTGGACAACACCCTGTCGTTCTCAACCAACATCATGGCGGTGGCCCGTTCCTGTAGGTTCATGCTCTACAACATCCGCAGAGTACGACCCTGCCTCACACAGGAAGCGGCGCAGGTCCTAATCCAGGCACTTGTCATCTCCCGTCTGGATTACTGCAACTCGCTGTTGGCTGGGCTCCCTGCCTGTGCCATTAAACCCCTACAACTCATCCAGAACGCCGCAGCCCGTCTGGTGTTCAACCTTCCCAAGTTCTCTCACGTCACCCCGCTCCTCCGCTCTCTCCACTGGCTTCCAGTTGAAGCTCGCATCCGCTACAAGACCATGGTGCTTGCCTACGGAGCTGTGAGGGGAACGGCACCGCAGTACCTCCAGGCTCTGATCAGGCCCTACACCCAAGCAAGGGCACTGCGTTCATCCACCTCTGGCCTGCTCGCCTCCCTACCATTGAGGAAGTACAGTTCCCGCTCAGCCCAGTCAAAACTGTTCGCTGCTCTGGCCCCCAATGGTGGAACAAACTCCCTCACGACGCCAGGACAGCGGAGTCAATCACCACCTTCCGGAGACACCTGAAACCCCACCTCTTCAAGGAATACCTAGGATAGGATAAGTAATCCTTCTCACCCCCCCTTAATGATTTAGATGCACTATTGTAAAGTGGCTGTTCCACTGGATGTCAGAAGGTGAATTCACCAATTTGTAAGTCGCTCTGGATAAGAGCGTCTGCTAAATGACTTAAATGTAAATGTAAATGTAATGTAGGTATCCATAGCAGCTCGTTCGGGTGGAGATAGGGAAAAGATCCGACCCCTAGGGGGGCAAGTGCCCGGAACAGGTCGATGGGGCAATCGTAAGGTCTATGGGGTGGTAGCATGGTGGCCCTCTGTTTGCTAAACACCAGTTTGAGGTCATGGTAACACTCGGGAACTCGGGTCAGGTCGATGGATTCTAAAGACTCGGGAGTAGAACTCGGGGAATTCTGGAAAATACAAGTAGCTTGGCACGTAGGACCCCACTGCTTGATAGTGCCCACAGACCAGTCGATGTGAGGGTTATGGCTGTGAAGCCAGGGGTATCCAAGGACGAGAGGGAACTCGGAACAGGAGATCAAATGAAAGTTCATCAATTCCTGGTGTTGTGAAACTGAAAGTCGCAAGGAGGTAGTGACATGAGTGACAAGTCCAGATCCCAAAGGGCTTCCATCCAATGTAGTGACCCTCATGGGTTCACTTAGAGGTTCAGAGGGAACGCCATTCTCCTTCGCCCAGACACCATCCATGAAGTTACCTGCGGCTCCAGAGTCTACCAAGGCTTGAAGGTGAAGCTTGTGGTTGTCCCAGGAGAGGGTGACTGGAATGAGCAGACGGGAGTTGGACGGATGGGAGGAGGTTATGTTTCCCGTTACAGTTCCCCCGGTCTGTACGGGACAGAGCGTTTCCCTGGAGCCCGGGACACGTGGAACGGAAATGGCCCGGTTTGCCGCAATATAGACAGCGTCGCTCCCTCATCCGGCGGTCTCTCTCAGCCTGGGAGATGCGTCCAATCTGCATGGGTTCCGATGGAGCCAGCGAGGATAAAGGTGGGGACTCGGAGCTGGGACTGATAGGGGCTAGAGGTCTACGGTTGAGTTCTCTCTCTCTCAGACGCTGGTCAATGCGTGAGGCCAACTTGATCAGGGACTCGAGATTGTCCGGTGGTTCCCGAGTGGCCAGTTCATCTTGGATAGTGTCGGAAAGGCCTTTCAGAAAGCACACCGTGAGCGCCTCGTTGTTCCAGCCACTTGCTGCTGCCACCGTGCGGAACTGGATGGCATAGTCCGTCACGCTGCGCCAACCTTGGTGGAGAGTCAGGAGCTGTTTGGCTGAGTCAGAACCACTGCTTGGGCCTTGAAACACTCGTTTGAATTCCTCAGCAAAGGCAGAGTAGCTGGCACAGCAGGAACTATGGGTATCCCACACAGCAGTAGCCCAGGCCAGGGCTTTTTCCGACAGCAGGGTGATGATATAAGCGATCTTAGACCGGTCGGTGGGAAACGACGAGGGTTGTAGCTCAAAGGAGAGAGAACATTGGGTGAGAAACCCTTTACAAGCACTTGGATCACCTGAGAACCGTTGGGGAGGTGGAAGACGAGGTTCAGCCAGGGGGTTAACTGCCATGGGTACGTGAATCTGAGGTACTGGGACGGGAACTGTTGCCGGGGTAAGACGATCAGATATTTGCTTAATGGAAGTCAGCATCTCCGACAGAAGATGAGAATGTCTAGCCATTAAGGCCTCTTGCTGAACCAGGGCGGCTTCGTGGCGTTGGACAGTCTGCTGGTGGTGGGACAGCATGGCAAAAAGGTCCTGGGAACTGGCTGCCTCTGGGTTCATTTTTGGCTCTGTGTTTCTGTCAGGACCCGGTTACGAACCTGGGTCTCCGGAGTGAGAAACAGTCACTTAACCAACTGAGCCACGAATAGTCAGTAGAACCCAGAAGATGAGGCAGACACAGCAGTACTTAAGACGGTTTAATAAAGTAAAAAGGAGAAGTCCTTCAATACAAAATGGCAAATCCAAAAGGTGGTAGGAATAGCACAAAAAAGCCTCAAGAGATTCTCAAAAACAAAAACAGAATTCCACAAGAGCATCCACCGGAATCGACAAGAAAACACAGAACACTAGGGCTGGGTGCTAACATACAAACACAGAGCACAGAACTGAGGGAAATTAAGGGTTTAAATACAATCAGGGAAAACGAGGCACAGGTGCAAATAATAATGGGGAACAAGGGAAAAAACATAAGGTCAAAAAGCACAATGGGGGCATCTAGTGACCAAAACCCGGAACAACCCTGGCCAAATCCTGACACAACCCATAAATAATATAGACCTACATGCAACAGTATGTCTTGTGCTTTTGGCAATGAGTTATGTATAATAATTATGTAAAACTGCATAGCATTTTGTCTTCATTTTGGCAGATTAACTCATTCCATTCCTGATAAACAATGGATATATCGTGTTTCATCTTAAGATAGCTATTTATTATTTTTATGAACTCGATAAATTCTTTATAAATGGTCATCTTACCTCTTAGCTTTGGTGTCATGTCCCCCAGAGAGATGCATTTTAGAGGCAGGGCCCTCCTCCTCTCTCTCCCCAGAGAGACTCATTTTAGAGGCAGGGCCCCCCTCCTCTCTCTCCCCAGAGAGACTCATTTTAGAGGCAGGGCCCCCCTCCTCTCTCTCCCCAGAGAGATTCATTTTAGAGCACTGACACCTAAACAGAGATCCAACATGTTGGTTGTGGTTAATATGGTGACAACTAATTACTGAATGTCAATTGTTCACATTTATCCATTATCTCTTTTGAGAAATAAAACATTTACTAACAGACATATAGAAACAATCAGGTGATTTAATGCAATCACATGAATATGTAGTTGTGACATTTCATCTCCATGGCAACTGTCTGTAATAATAATCAGTCACTGTTTGTTAAGGTAGTTATAGACAGTACAGCAACAATAATAATAATAATAAGTCACTGTTTGTTAAGGTAGTTCTAGACAGTACAACAACAATAATAATAATAATAAAGTCACTGTTTGTTAAGGTAGTTATAGACAGTACAGTAACACAATTATTTGTATTCACTAAAAGTAGGATATTTATTGTCTTTCAATCTGTTCTTTTCTAAATGTTTCTGAGAATGTAGACAGAAGGGCTAAAACGGACATGATTGATCTGAGGGGGAAATCATTGATCCACTCCAAAAAGTTTTTTTGCATCAAGTAATTGATGTTATATTATGTAAAGTAGTCTAGGTTATAATGTATAGTAGTGGGCTGTTAGTGATATGTAGATGTTATATTATGTAAAGTATACTAGGTTATAATGTATAGTAGTGGGTTAGTGATATGTAGATGTTATATTATGTAATGTAGACTAGGTTATAATGTATAATAGCAGTTTGTTAGTGATATGTAGATGTTATATTATGTAAAGTAGACTAGGTTATCATGTATAATAGCAGTTTGTTAGTGATATGCAGATCAAGGTCTATACCTCGGCTATAACCTACATATCATAGATGACCAGTCTAAACCTGTTCAGATCAGTTCACATAATGTTATAGTCCTTCCAGTAGCAGGACAGAGAATGTACTGTATATCACCTACATATCATAGATGACCAGCCTAAACCTGTTCAGATCAGTTCACATAATGTTATAGTCCTACCAGTAGCAGGACAGAGAATGTACTGTATATAACCTACATATCATAGATGACCAGTCTAAACCTGTTCAGATCAGTTCACATAATGTTATAGTCCTACCAGTAGCAGGACAGAGAATGTACTGTATATAACCTACATATCATAGATGACCAGTCTAAACCTGTTCAGATCAGTTCACATAATGTTATAGTCCTTCCAGTAGCAGGACAGGGAATGTACTGTATATAACCTACATATCATAGATGACCAGTCTAAACCTGTTCAGATCAGTTCACATAATGTTATAGTCCTACCAGTAGCAGGACAGAGAATGTAGCCTCGGCCTGATATTTTTTACAACATTTTCAACGGAGGCCATCTGGTCGGTTGGCATAGCTAGGTTTTTACATAAAACACTAATGATGCATGTTTAAAGAGTAGTACAATTTGGTCATTAATTCTAACAAGTCTTTAAAACGTTTGTACTAAATATTTTGTAATTAAATCACTGGTTTTAAAAATGTATCTCACCCTTTAACGATAGGAAAATGTCCTTTCCCGACATCAACCCCGGTCTGTCACGAAGAAAAAGACACGGAAAATCAGGGTGCGTGCATGAGTTTGCGAAGGAGCAGCATGAGTGTGTGACGGAGCAGCAGGAGTGTGTGTGTGACGGAGCAGCAGGAGTGTGTGTGTGACGGAGCAGCAGGAGTGTGTGTGTGACGGGGCAGCAGGAGTGTGTGTGTGACGGGGCAGCAGGAGTGTGAGTGTGACGGAGCAGCAGGAGTGTGAGTGTGACGGAGCAGCAGGAGTGTGAGTGTGACGGGGCAGCAGGAGTGTGTGTGCGTTTCAAAAACAAAGGGTGTGTGTGTATTCAACAGGGGCCCAAGCATGTAGCCCCATTCTATCTGTAGAGAATCGTTTGAAACCAAGGTGTGCACTATCATGCATAAGGCATGTCCAGATATCTGCCGACCACCCGGGGTTAAACATTGATATCTCTAAGCAGAGCCCGGTGCCCCCCACCCCGGGGTTAAACATTGATATCTTTAAGCAGAGCCCGGTGCCCCCCACCCCGGGGTTAAACATTGATATCTTTAAGCAGAGCCCGGTGCCCCCCACCCCGGGGTTAAACATTGATATGTCTAATCAGAGCCCGGTGCCCCCACCCCAGGGTTAAACATTGATATCTCTAATCAGAGCCCGGTGGCCCCCACCCCGGGGTTAAACATTGATATCTCTAATCAGCGCCCGGTGCCCCCCACCCCGGGGTTAAACATTGATATCTTTAAGCAGAGCCCGGTGCCCCCCACCCCGGGGTTAAACATTGAAATCTCTAATCAGAGCCCGGTGCCCCCCACCCCGGGGTTAAACATTGATATCTCTAATCAGAGCCCGGTGCCCCCCCCCCCCGGGGTTAAACATTGATATCTCTAAGCAGAGCCCGGTGCCCCCACCCCGGGGTTAAACATTGATATCTCTAATCAGAGCCCGGTGCCCCCCACCCCGGGGTTAAACATTGATATCTCTAATCAGAGCCCGGTGCCCCCCACCCCGGGGTTAAACATTGATATCTCTAATCAGCGCCCGGTGCCCCCACCCCGGGGTTAAACATTGATATCTCTAAGCAGAGCCCGGTGGCCCTCCCCCGGGGTTAAACATTGATATCTCTAAGCAGAGCCCGGTACCCCCCACCCCGGGGTTAAACATTGATATCTCTAATCAGCACCCGGTGGCCCCCCCGGGGTTAAACATTGATATCTCTAAGCAGAGCCCGGTGCCCCCCACCCCGGGGTTAAACATTGATATCTCTAATCAGCGCCCGGTGCCCCCACCCCGGGGTTAAACATTGATATCTCTAATCAGAGCCCGGTGCCCCCCACCCCGGGGTTAAACATTGATATCTCTAATCAGAGCCCGGTGCCCCCCACCCCGGGGTTAAACATTGATATCTCTAATCAGAGCCCGGTGCCCCCCACCCCGGGGTTAAACATTGATATCTCTAATCAGCACCCGGTGCCCCCCTGGGGTTAAACATTGATATCTCTAATCAGAGCCCGGTGCCCCCCCCGGGGGTTAAACATTGATATCTCTAATCAGAGCCCGGTGCCCCCCACCCCGGTTGTAGACAGAATGTCTCCACATCCCCTCCTGTTGTTTGAATTCACCGCCTTTGTTCTCTAAAACAAATATACAGGTTGTTGCATACATGATACACGAGTTATTTGTGTTTTAAACAGGGGGGGACAACGGTTAATTTTTATTTATTTTATTTTTTATTATTAACACATTCCACGCCCCAACAACCAACGCACAACTGTGGACCAAGTGCAATGCGCAGAATCACCATAGGTATTAATTCTAGGCATTTACATGTATGTTTTTAAAAATGAAGACTATTTATACTATGAAACAAGGTTTTTTTATTCACAATGTTTGTAAACAATAACTTCTGCCCTCTTAGGGTCGACTTGACCCGCTTATTGATTAGAAAGTATGATTAGAAACCAAGGCTGTGGAATATATTCTCCCTCACAGGCTATGAAAAAGACAAAAGCGAGGACATTGACTCCTGAGTGTTGAACTTACGCCCACTCTACAACAACCCAGGTTGTTATATGCCCCTGAGGATCATCTACGAACGTTGGAACATCTACAACTATTGAAGATGCAAAAAGGGGTTTTCAGAAATACATTTGGTTTGCGGATATGTATTATTATAAAAATAACATAACATTATTATCATAATCTAAAACACTTTAAAGGAGCTCTAATTCAAACATGCAAGGATATATATATTTATATATATGATACGATTACCCACTTTAAAACTGTTGCTGCAATATCACTTCTCAATGTGTGTACATTTCAAGCTTTCAACAACAATAAACCAACCAGCTCAATGATGTTTCTCAGACTAACACACTGTTGAGTTTTCCTAGTTAGTAAAGAAACAACCACTAAGACAAAACACACAAAGTTGTACTATAATCTGTATACAAGTCATTCTTTACGGAAAACAGGTACATTCTGATTGATCAAGAATTCCCAATAGGTTTGTGTCTCGCCCTGACCATAGTTTACTATCTATGTTTATAGGTTTTGGTTGGGTATGGGTGTGTCACGCCCTGACCATAGTTTACTATCTATGTTTATAGGTTTTGGTTGGGTATGGGTGTGTCACGCCCTGACCATAGTTTACTATCTATGTTTATAGGTTTTGGTTGGGTATGGGTGTGTCACGCCCTGACCATAGTTTACTATCTATGTTTATAGGTTTTGGTTGGGTATGGGTGTGTCACGCCCTGACCATAGTTTACTATCTATGTTTATAGGTTTTGGTTGGGTATGGGTGTGTAACGCCTGACCATAGTTTACTATCTATGTTTATAGGTTTTGGTTGGGTATGGGTGTGTCACGCCCTGACCATAGTTTACTATCTATGTTTATAGGTTTTGGTTGGGTATGGGTGTGTCACGCCCTGACCATAGTTTACTATCTATGTTTATAGGTTTTGGTTGGGTATGGGTGTGTCACGCCCTGACCATAGTTTACTATCTATGTTTATAGGTTTTGGTTGGGTATGGGTGTGTCACACCCTGACCATAGTTTACTATCTATGTTTATAGGTTTTGGTTGGGTATGGGTGTGTAACGCCCTGACCATAGTTTACTATCTATGTTTATAGGTTTTGGTTGGGTATGGGTGTGTCACACCCTGACCATAGTTTACTATCTATGTTTATAGGTTTTGGTTGGGTATGGGTGTGTCACACCCTGACCATAGTTTACTATCTATGTTTATAGGTTTTGGTTGGGTATGGGTGTGTCACGCCCTGACCATAGTTTACTATGTATGTTTATAGGTTTTGGTTGGGTATGGGTGTGTCACGCCCTGACCATAGTTTACGATGTATGTTTATAGGTTTTGGTTGGGTATGGGTGTGTCACGCCCTGACCATAGTTTACTATGTATGTTTATAGGTTTTGGTTGGGTATGGGTGTGTCACGCCCTGACCATAGTTTACTATGTATGTTTATAGGTTTTGGTTGGGTATGGGTGTGTCACGCCCTGACCATAGTTTACTATCTATGTTTATAGGTTTTGGTTGGGTATGGGTGTGTCACGCCCTGACCATAGTTTACTATGTATGTTTATAGGTTTTGGTTGGGTATGGGTGTGTCTCGCCCTGACCATAGTTTACTATCTAAGTTTATAGGTTTTGGTTGGGTATGGGTGTGTCACGCCCTGACCATAGTTTACTATGTATGTTTATAGGTTTTGGTTGGGTATGGGTGTGTCACGCCCTGACCATAGTTTGCTATCTATGTTTATAGGTTTTGTTTGGTATGGGTGTGATCTGAGTGGGCATTCTATGCTGTATGTCTCGTTTGTCTTTTCTGTGTTTGGCCTGATATGGTTTTCAATCAGAGGCCTGTGTTAGTCATTGTCTCTGATTGGGAACCATATTTAGGTAGCCTGTGTTGTCATTGTTGTGTGATTGTCTATGTTAGGTGCTTGTGTCAGCACATTTGGTATATAGCGTCACGGTCGTTGTTCACTTACTCACCTCCAGAAATATCCATTAGTAGGGCTTCACAGACTATGTTATGCTGCCTGGTTTCTTACGAAGTTGTTCAGAGTGCACACTTTTCTTTTTTTAATATATAAATATTCTTGGGTATGTGATTATTTGGACCTACGGCTAAAATTGTGTGATCGTGAAAGGCGCCGTAAAGGACAGGGCGCAGTTTGCTTCTGAGAATCCACGTCTAACAGTCGCTTCCCAATCACCTATGTCCAGTAGCCTTCAGAAATACCTATTAGGAGGGATTCACTTATTCACATCTCTTTTTTAATCTGTCCTGGCAGCTAAATATTCGGGGCTGTGGGTTTGCGCTAAAGCTGTGGTAACATAATGTTAAAGTATATGCTCCATGTTCTGCCCCTAACTCGCGAAAGTACGGAATGTGTTTGCAGGGCCGTGGTGGGATTTTTTCGGGAGATATCCTGTATGCAACAACCTGTATATTTGTTTTAGAGAACAAAGGCGGTGAATTCAAACAACAGGAGGGGATGTGGAGACATTCTGTCTACAACTGGGGTGGGGGGCACCGGGCTCTGCTTAGAGATATCAATGTTTAACCCCGGGTGGTCGGCACACACACACACACCCTTTGTGAACACACACACACCCTTTGTTTTTGAAATGCACACACACACACACACACACACTCCTGCTGCTCCGTCACACGCACACTCGGGCACGCACCCTAATTTTCCGTGTCTTTTTTCTTCGTGACAGACCGGGGTGATGTCGGGAAAGGACATTTTCCTGTCGTTAAAGGGTGAGATACATTTTTAAAACCAGTGATTTAATTCCAAAATATTTAGTACAAACTCTTTAAAGACGTGTTAGATTAAATTACCAAATTGTACTACTATTTAAACATGCATCATTAGTGTATTATGTAAAAACATTGGAGGCCTACAGTTGTACCGCACACTCACGCACGCACCCTGATTTTCTGTGTCTTTTTTCTTCGTGACAGACCGGGGTGATGGATGGAAAGGACATTTTCCTGTCATTAAAGGGTGAGATATTGTGTATTCTATAATACTTTAAGATCCATAAATTTTTAATGCAAAATAATGAATGCTTAATGTAGTTCAGATAGAGCACGATCAGCAGGGCGGGCGATAGAGTACACAACTGTATCAACGGCTTCAATTTCTGACAAAATAATATTATCATTGTATACAATATATTTATTTATTAGACCTACCAACATACAACACAATATTGAGATACTAAAAAATGTATATGCAACCTGTTGACTGATCTAGTCTATGTTGAAATAATCTAAATGACTGCAGCGACCCCTTCATTAAAAACTATAGACGCATTTGACCGTAGACCATTTTGTTTTATAATGGTTACATGTTCAGTACACACCCCTGCATTCTATATTATAAAGTAGGCTGTTGGTCTTTGAGGTCTGTTATGTCAATTTGCCTTTATACATCTCATTGACCTACTGTCAACTCCCTCAGTTGTAAACATCTACAATAATCATTAGACGTACGCGTCAGAGTTATCATACCCCGTGTCGGGTTTGTACAGAGTTGGTTAAATCCGCTCTTTTGCTCCCCACTTACGTGGGTAATAATCTCCAAGCTGCTCTAAGCGGTGATGTTTTTGGTGTCTCTAGGTTCATCTCTAGACTGTTGAATGAGGCCTGTTTCAACTTTCTAACAAAACCTTTAAAGGTAGTTTGTGAAACCATTCAGTTGTGGCTGTATGTAAAACATATTTAACACGTATTGCAGGTTACAGAAGCCTCCTGTTGTACTATGAATCCCCCCTCATCCCTGTTAGATCTTGATGTGTTGGCTCTCTATGTATGTACATGTTTATAATCCACATAGTGTGAATATTGTTTTCCATAAAGTTAATAACCCCCCTAAACCCCCTCTTCCCCTATCGTTAAAGCGTGAGATACATTTTTAAAACCTGTGATTTAATTCAAAATATTTAGTACTTACATTTTAACACATGTTATAATTCCAAAATGTTTACTATTTCTTAGAGATAAAGGGTCCAGTTAGCCCTGACCATTATCCGTTTCCAATTCACCAACGCTAAGGCGCTTGCCCGATCCATCAAAACTCCGTAAGTTTTCCCTCCTGTGTAGATCAACCGTCCTGCCTGTAAATCCTGGGTTTGCCCACATCATTAATTAATAAGATGTGGAGAAAACTGTTTAGCCATAGTTAAAGGCCTTTCATAAAGAGGCTGTCATGATTGCCTGTGCCTCATGTTTAACACGTATTGCTTGTTACCGAATACTACTGTTGTACATTTAATATCCACTAGCAGATTTCGTCGCATTTGCACAAATTCTGTCCTGTTACTGTGGTCTTTTTAAAAGTCAATAAATATGTATGTAAAGTGTACATGTTTGTTTCACTGTAGATTTGTTTAACCCTCCTAGAAACACCTAATTTCATCCCACAGCATTAATTAATAAGCTGTGTAGAAAACTGTTTAGCCATAAGTAAATGCCTTTCATAAAGCGGCTGTCATGATGAACCTGAATCTGAAATGACCTTTAGGATCTTTTCTTTGGGGTTCTAATCTCCCCAGGTGTGCAGGCCCTGCAAATCCTTAGGCTGGAGCCATCTGGAAGCTCTGTGCCTGTACATATAAAGAGAACTAAATAGGAAACTAGGCTGAGAAACATTATTTAGATGGCTGTTTAATTGTTGTTTAAAGCTTGAAATGGACACAATGCCAAGGGACCCCCCCCCCACACACACACACACACACACACACACACACACACACACACACACACACACACACACACACACACACACACACACACACACACACACACACACCTGCTTCATAGATAACAACATAAGGACAATACAATTGGGGGTGGGGGACATACACGTTCCAAAAGTTCAAACACTCAACCCCCCCCAGTTCACCCAGGCCCCTAGACATCAATCAGCATGACTACTTCAAAGGATGCCATATAGATATAAAATAACACACCCTCTAACACGTGACCACAGGAACAGGATGGCCTGGCCGGAGGCCCATATTTGGACATGTGTACGTCATCATGACGCAGGGTCATAAATCAATTACTTTGACGCGTGCCGTCTACTTTAATCTCTCTTACATGATATTTTGCCACGGACACGTTTGATTTCTCGATGGGAAGTGGTATTATTTCAAATGCAGAATAGGTATTTATTTAGTATTTACAGATGCTCAAAAGGAGCCATTTGAAATAGATTCTGACTGTGCTCGTCCTTCAGCTTGATGTGCCTGGTCTGAGGCTCACTACCGAGTTTGGAACTCAATAGTGAGTGTTACAACCGAGGACAGACGTGCTTCAGCCATCAGCAGCCCCGTTCTGGGAGCTTGTGTGGCCTACCACTTTGTGCCTGAGCCGTTGTTTCTCCTATATGTTTCAACTTCCCAATAACAGCATTTACAGTTGACTGGGGAATCTCTAGCAGGGCAGAAATGTGATGAACTGACTTTGTGGAAAGGTGGCATCCTATGACTGTGCCACGTTGAAAGTCACTGAGATTTTCATTAAGGCCATTCTACTGCTAATGTTTGTCTATGGAGATTGCATGGCTGTGTGCTCGATTTTATACACCTGTAAGCAACAGGTGTGGCTGAAATAGCCGAATCTACATATTTGAAGGGGTGTCCACATACTTTTGCACATACTATTGCACACATTATCGGGTCTAACGGTCGTCTCACGCCGAACTGCGCATGTGCAGTCCGTTAAAGCCACTTCTTCGATATCAAGTATTTTAGACTCAAATAATAACGTGTCAGTTTGTCACTTTCACAAAGTTGGAGTAATAACATGTTCAAATACCTAATACATTGGCTCCAATCTAGGTTTTGCTTTTAGATTTCGAGAAAATGTACGACTAAGGAACCATTTTTCACTTCTGACTTCTCAAACCCCAAATCACGGCATCGGTCGACTTCCCACAGTCTTCTTCCCAGCGGTCCCGGTAGACTCGGGATGTTGCGTCTGGGTTTAGGAATTCTGGTTATGTCATTTCGTCATGAAGTTGAAAGTAAGTTTGCAGGCGAATGCACTTACAAAATGGATGTTGAAACTGTGGCGCACATTTCTCTGTAATCATTAGAAGTCGGGTGAAAGTATTGATTTGAAGGAAAGACGAGCAGATTCTGGTAAGTCTAGAGGCAACATACAAACTATTATAAAGTTAGGTCGTCATCAGACATTTAATAGTTAAGATTAGGTTTGATCTATGATCACTGATCATCATGTGTGTAGTGCTGGGGAGCGCGAGGGAGCACTTTCACTTTGAGAATACACAAATAAATAATTCTGATCAATTCTAAATAAATTATATGTAATGACCTGGTAAATGGTAACGTTATTGTTACAAAAAATATTCATTTTTAATAAGATTTTAGGACGGTTAGCTGAAGATGAATAGTAAAAAAAATTGTAGGATGGATTTTAACCATCTTCTAAAACAGGGCTCTCCGATCCTGTTCCTGGAGAGATACCATCCTGTAGGTTTTCATTACTATTCAAAACTAGTCACCTGATTAAAATAATGAGTTGGTTTATAAGATGAATCTTGCTATTTCCAGCTGGGATTGGAGTAAAACCCTACCGGAGGGTAGCGCTCCAGAAACAGGGTTGGAGAGAAACCCACCGGAGGGTAGCACTCCAGAAACAGGGTTGGAGAGAAACCCACCGGAGGGTAGCGCTCCAGAAACAGGGTTGGAGAGAAACCCACCGGAGGGTAGCGCTCCAGAAACAGGGTTGGAGTGAAACCCTACCGGAGGGTAGCGCTCCAGAAACAGGGCTGGAGAGAAACCCTACCGGAGGGTAGCGCTCCAGAAACAGGGCTGGAGAGACCTGTAATGAAAGACTATTCAATAGAATACACATGTCGATACAAACGTTGCTGTAATAAATTATGACGTCATTTACATAGTTTGATGCGCTCCCTCACCTAAAAAAAAATACATCACTGCTTATCATGCCAACCGACCTGATGGCCTCCATTGAAAATGTTGTAAAAAATATCAGGCCAAGGCTACATTCTCTGTCCTGCTACTGGTAGGACTATAACATTATGTGAACTGATCTGAACAGGTTTAGACTGGTCATCTATGATATGTAGGTTATATACAGTACATTCTCTGTCCTGCTACTGGTAGGACTATAACATTATGTGAACTGATCTGAACAGGTTTAGACTGGTCATCTATGATATGTAGGCTATAGCTGAGGTATAGACCTTGATCTGCATATCACTACCAAACTGCTATTATACATTATAACCTAGCCTACTTTACATAATATAACATCTACATATCACGAACAACCCACTACTATACATTATAACCTAGTCTACTTTACATAATGTAACATCTACATATCACTAACAACCCACTACTATACATTATAACCTAGTCTACTTTACATAATATAACATCTACATATCACTAACAACCCACTACTATACATTATAACCTAGTCTACTTTACATAATATAACATCTACACATCACTAACAACCCACTACTATACATTATAACCTAGTCTACTTTACATAATATAACATATCACTAACAACCCACTACTATACATTATAACCTAGTCTACTTTACATAATATAACATATCACTAACAACCCACTACTATACATTATAACCTAGCCTACTTTACATAATATAACATATCACTAACAACCCACTACTATACATTATAACCTAGTCTACTTTACATAATATAACACATCACTAACAACCCACTACTATACATTATAATCTAGTCTACTTTACATAATATAACATATCACTAACAACCCACTATACATTATAACCTAGTCTACTTTACATAATATAACATATCACTAACAACCCACTACTATACATTATAACCTAGTCTACTTTACATAATATAACATATCACTAACAACCCACTACTATACATTATAACCTAGCCTACTTTACATAATATAACATATCACTAACAACCCACTACTATACATTATAACCTAGTCTACTTTACATAATATAACACATCACTAACAACCCACTACTATACATTATAACCTAGTCTACTTTACATAATATAACATATCACTAACAACCCACTATACATTATAACCTAGTCTACTTTACATAATATAACATATCACTAACAACCTACTATACATTATAACCTAGTCTACTTTACATAATGTAACACATCACTAACAACCCACTACTATACATTATAACCTAGTCTACTTTACATAATATAACATATCACTAACAACCCACTATACATTATAACCTAGTCTACTTTACATAATGTAACACATCACTAACAACCCACTACTATACATTATAACCTAGTCTACTTTACATAATATAACATCTACATCACTAACATCCCACTACTATACATTATAACCTAGTCTACTTTACATAATATAACACATCACTAACAACCCACTACTATACATTATAACCTAGTCTACTTTACATAATATAACATCTACATCACTAACATCCCACTACTATACATTATAACCTAGTCTACTTTACATAATATAACATATACATATCACTAACAACCCACTACTATACATTATAACCTAGCCTACTTTACATAATATAACATATCACTAACAACCCACTACTATACATTATAACCTAGCCTACTTTACATAATATAACATATCACTAACAACCCACTACTATACATTATAACCTAGCCTACTTTACATAATATAACATATCACTAACAACCCACTACTATACATGATAACCTAGCCTACTTTACATAATATAACATCTACATATCACTAACAACCCACTACTATACATTATAACCTAGCCTACTTTACATAATATAACATATCACTAACAACCCACTACTATACATTATAACCTAGTCTACTTTACATAATATAACATATCACTAACAACCCACTACTATACATTATAACCTAGTCTACTTTACATAATATAACATCTACATATCACTAACAGCCCACTGCTATACATGATAACCTAGCCTACTTTACATAATATAACATCTACATATCACTAACAACCCACTACTATACATTATAACCTAGTCTACTTTACATAATATAACATATCACTAACAACCCACTACTATACATTATAACCTAGTCTACTTTACATAATATAACATATCACTAACAACCCACTACTATACATTATAACCTAGCCTACTTTACATAATATAACATCTACATATCACTAACAACCCACTACTATACATTATAACCTAGCCTACTTTACATAATATAACATCTACATATCACTAACAACCCACTACTATACATTATAACCTAGTCTACTTTACATAATATAACATATCACTAACAACCCACTACTATACATTATAACCTAGTCTACTTTACATAATATAACATCTACATATCACTAACAACCCACTACTATACATTATAACCTAGTCTACTTTACATAATATAACATCTACACATCACTAACAACCCACTACTATACATTATAACCTAGTCTACTTTACATAATATAACATATCACTAACAACCCACTACTATACATTATAACCTAGTCTACTTTACATAATATAACATATCACTAACAACCCACTACTATGCATTAAGATGCAACTAAAGATGGAGATTAATGTGGGATCATCTGTGATGAGACCAGTCATATTTAAATGCTGAATTTTATTATTTTTAGAGGTATTTTTCTAACCTGAAAAAAAATCTGATATATTTTGTCCATCCTCCTCCATTTCTTCCTACATCTGACACAGGTTCCATCTGCTTTCAGTCTATACATATCATCCACCTGGTGTTGTAGATCAAACAGAACAGATTTATCCTCCTCCATTTCTACCTACATCTGACACAGGTTCTGTCTGCTTTCAGTCTATACATATCATCCACCTGGTGTTGTAGATCAAACAGAACAGATTCATCCTCCTCCATTTCTACCTACATCTGACACAGGTTCCATCTGCTTTCAGTCTATACACATCATCCACCTGGTGTTGTAGATCAAACAGAACAGATTTATCCTCCTCCATTTCTACCTACATCTGACACAGGTTCCATCTGCTTTCAGTCTATACATATCATCCACCTGGTGTTGTAGATCAAACAGAACAGATTCATCCTCCTCCATTTCTACCTACATCTGACACAGGTTCTGTCTGCTTTCAGTCTATACATATCATCCACCTGGTGTTGTAGATCAAACAGAACAGATTTATCCTCCTCCATTTCTACCTACATCTGACACAGGTTCTGTCTGCTTTCAGTCTATACATATCATCCACCTGGTGTTGTAGATCAAACAGAACAGATTCATCCTCCTCCATTTCTACCTACATCTGACACAGGTTCCATCTGCTTTCAGTCTATACATATCATCCAACTGGTGTTGTAGATCAAACAGAACAGATTTATCCTCCTCTGAAAGACCTTCAACAGGCTTTTGAACAAGACAGGTGATCTTTGTAATTACACTTTCTTCTTCAGTTCTCCTGGTCTTGGCAACAATACTCTCATGTTTTCTTGCATATTTTCCAACCTTTAAAAGCTCCCAGTTATTACTGTAGGAATTGTTATTCATTGCGTTGTTCCAGAAGTTTTTAATTACATAGTTTATCTCCATCTGGACCAACTCATGTTTTAATATAGAGCTATTAAGCTTCCAATAGGATGCTCTGCCAGGGCCATTATCAGAGATAAACAGTGTAATGTCAATATAAACAGCTCTATTGTCAGTAAGGGCCATTATCAGAGATAAACAGTGTAATGTCAATATAAACAGCTCTATGATCAGTAAGGGCCATTATCAGAGATAAACAGTGTAATGTCAATATAAACAGCTCTATGATCAGTAAGGGCCATTATCAGAGACAAACAGTGTAATGTCAATATAAACAGCTCTATGATCAGTAAGGGCCATTATCAGAGATAAACAGTGTAACGTCAATATAAACAGCTCTATGATCAATAAGGGCCATTATTAGAGATAAACAGTGTAATGTCTATATAAACAGCTCTATGATCAGTAAGGGTCATTATCAGAGATAAACAGTGTAATGTCAATATAAACAGTAAGGGCCATTATCAGAGATAAATAGTGTAATGTCAATATAAACAGCTCTATGATCAGTAAGGGCCATTATCAGAGATAAACAGTGTAATGTCAATATAAACAGCTCTATGATCAGTAAGGGCCATTATCAGAGATAAACAGTGTAATGTCAGTATAAATAGCTCTATGGTCAGTAAGGGCCATTATCAGAGATCAACAGTGTAATGTCAATATAAGCAGCTCTATGATCAGTAAGGGCCATTATCAGAGATAAACAGTGTAATGTCAATATAAACAGCTCTATGATCAGTAAGGGCCATTATCAGAGATAAACAGTGTAATGTCAATATAAGCAGCTCTATGATCAGTAAGGACCATTATCAGAGATAAACAGTCTGGGAGTGAGATCTGTTCACATCAGAGGGAGATAACTAGGTATGTTGACTATCAGTCACAGTCTGGGAGTGAGATCTGCTCACATCAGAGGGAGATAACTAGGTATGTTGACTATCAGTCACAGTCTGGGAGTGAGATCTGCTCACATCAGAGGGATATAACTAGGTATGTTGACTATCAGTCAGAGTCTGGGAGTGAGATCTGCTCACATCAGAGGGAGATAACTAGGTATGTTGACTATCAGTCACAGTCCATACCTGCCTACTCCTTTAACACCAGAGGCAACATGATTAATGTTTCCACTGTCGATACCCTACTCCTTTAACACCAGAGACAACATGATTAATGTTTCCACTGTCCATACCTGCCTACTCCTTTAACACCAGAGACAACATGATTAATGTTTCCACTGTCCATACCTGCCTACTCCTTTAACACCAGAGGCAACATGATTAATGTTTCCACTGTCGATACCCTACTCCTTTAACACCAGAGACAACATGATTAATGTTTCCACTGTCCATACCTGCCTACTCCTTTAACACCAGAGACAACATGATTAATGTTTCCACTGTCCATACCTGCCTACTCCTTTAACACCAGAGGCAACATGATTAATGTTTCCACTGTCCATACCTGCCTACTCCTTTAACACCAGAGACAACATGATTAATGTTTCCACTGTCCATACCTGCCTACTCCTTTAACACCAGAGACAACATGATTAATGTTTCCACTGTCCATACCTGCCTACTCCTTTAACACCAGAGACAACATGATTAATGTTTCCACTGTCCATACCTGCCTACTCCTTTAACACCAGAGACAACATGATTAACCTGTTGATGCTCTGGGGGCGCAATTTCATTTTTGGATGAAAAACGTTCCCGTTTTAAACAAGATATTTTGTCACAAAAAGATGCTCAACTATGCATATAATTGCTACCGTTCGAAAGACAACACTCTGACGTGTCCAGAAATACAAAGATCTTCTCTGTGCGTGCCCTAAAACGTGAGCTTCAGGCAAAACCAAGATGAGATGGATTCCAGGAAATGACAAGGATTTTTGAGGCTCTGTTTTTCAAGATCTCCTTATATGGCTGTGAACGCAAGAGGAATTAGTCAGCCCTTTCTGTCGTTTCCCCAAGGTGTCTGCAGCATTGTGACGTATTTGTGGGCAGATCATTGGAAGATTGACCATAACAGACCACATTTACCACGTGTCCGCCCGGTGTCCTGCGCCGAAATTGGTGCGCAAAAGTCACCTGCCAGTATTTTTCCATGGGACACAGAGAGGAAAGCAAGCTTCCACGAACTGCATGTCAATGAAGAGATATGTGAAAAAACACCTTGAGGATTGATTCCAAACAACGTTTGCCATGTTTCGGTCGATATTATGTAGTTAATCCGGAAAAAGTTTCACGTTGTAGGTGACTGCATTTCGGTTCGTTTCGGTAGCCAGACGCAATGTAGAAAACGGAACGATTTCTCCTACACACAGACGCTTTCAGGAAACACTGCGCATTTGGTATGTGACTGAGACTCTCCTCATTGAAAACATCAGAAGCTCTTCAAAGGTAAATGATTTTATTTATTTGGTTATCTGGTTTTTGTGAAAATGTTGCGTGCTACATGCTACACAAAATGCTATGCTAGCTTTGCATACTCTTACACAAATTAGTCAATTTCTATGGTTCAAAAGCATATTTTGAAAATCTGAGATGACAGTGTTGTTAAGAAAAGGCTAAGCTTGAGAGCAAACGCATTATTTTAATTTTATTTGCGATTTTCAGAAATCGTTAACATTGCGTTATGCTAATGAGCCTGAGGCTTTAGTCACGATCCCGGATCCGGGATGGGGAGTTTCAAGAAGTTAATGTTTCCACTGTCCATACCTGCCTACTCCTTCAACACCAGAGACAACATGATTAATGTTTCCACTGTCCATACCTGCCTACTCCTTTAACACCAGAGACAACATGATTAATGTTTCCACTGTCCATACCTGCCTACTCCTTTAACACCAGAGACAACATGATTAATGTTTCCACTGTCCATACCTGCCTACTCCTTTAACACCAGAGACAACATGATTAATGTTTCCACTGTCCATACCTGCCTACTCCTTTAACACCAGAGACAACATGATTAATGTTTCCACTGTCCATACCTGCCTACTCCTTCAACACCAGAGACAACATGATTAATGTTTCCACTGTCCATACCTGCCTACTCCTTTAACACCAGAGACAACATGATTCATCTGGACTATTAAAAGGACCAGGATGAACCAAACTAGTTGACAGTCAAAGACTTAGAAAGGAGGATTAAATCTCCCCAACATGTAATTATATCAAGAAGACTTTATAACTGCCCTGATTGGCTCTTTACTGACAACTCTAATAGGACAATTATATCAAGAAGACTTTATAACTGCCCTGATAGGCGCTTTATTGACAACTCTAATAGGACAATTATATCAAGAAGACTTTATAACTGCTCTGATAGGCTCTTTATTGACAACTCTAATAGGACAATTATATCAAGAAGACTTTATAACTGTCCTGATAGGCTCTTTACCTACAACTCTAATAGGACAATTATATCAAGAAGACTTTATAACTGTCCTGATAGGCTCTTTACCTACAACTCTAACAGGACAATTTGGGTCGACATGGAAGAAGAACTTAATGCCCCATTTTGAGCATCATATTATCTGAGTCAACACTTAAATGTGGGACGGCAGAATCCCATAATGTCCCAAACTAAGAAATATGGAGTCAGACAAATAAGAGACAAACATCTTCACCTTTCCTGACAAGCTCTGCTTCGTTATGGAACAACCATGAATACTAATTAGGAGGAAAGGTAGTTGTCTGGAGAGAGTGGGATAGGTTTTGTTTTAGCCTCAACACTAATACATTTCACTTCTGCTTTTAGTGTCAACTTGAATTAGAGTGTGGCTGTGGAAGACTGGTCCCTTGATGATGTCTGCAAGTGGCTGAGTACCAATGATCTCCATGATTCCATCCCATCATTCCAAGGTTCACAGTCTTTCTGAAGAATGTCAACTCTATTCTATTGTCCACTTTGCCACGAGCAAACAATCTCTGTGTCCAGACTACTCACACATATTGGCCTCTATCACCAGCATGAACCACATGTTCTAACTACCTGTGGAGTTAATGGGTGTGGGAAAACAAATAGATGTTTCAGCTTCTATCGGTCACACATCTACCAAAACCACACAGAGCTTTTACGCGGCAACTTAGATGAGAATTGCCCTCATGATGAATTTGAGACTGGGACTGATCCCATTGAAGATGACATGAGACTGGGACTGATCCCATTGAAGATGACATGAGACTGGGACTGATCCCATTGAAGATGACATGAGACTGGGACTGTTCCCATTGAAGATGACTTGAGACTGGGACTGATCCCATTGAAGATGACTTGAGACTGGGACTGTTCCCATTGAAGATGACTTGAGACTGGGACTGATCCCATTGAAGATGACATGAGACTGGGACTGATCCCATTGAAGATGACTTGAGACTGGGACTGATCCCATTGAAGATGACATGAGACTGGGACTGATCCCATTGAAGATGACATGAGACTGGGACTGATCCCATTGAAGATGACATGAGACTGGGACTGATCCCATTGAAGATGACATGAGACTGGGGGGACTGATCCCATTGAAGATGACATGAGACTGGGGGGACTGATCCCATTGAAGATGACATGAGACTGGGACTGATCCCATTGAAGATGACATGAGACTGGGACTGATCCCATTGAAGATGACATGAGACTGGGACTGATCCCATTGAAGATGACATGAGACTGGGGGGACTGATCCCATTGAAGATGACATGAGACTGGGACTGATCCCATTGAAGATGACATGAGACTGGGACTGATCCCATTGAAGATGACTTGAGACTGGGACTGATCCCATTGAAGATGACATGAGACTGGGGGGACTGATCCCATTGAAGATGACATGAGACTGGGACTGATCCCATTGAAGATGACATGAGACTGGGACTGATCCCATTGAAGATGACTTGAGACTGGGACTGATCCCATTGAAGATGACATGAGACTGGGGGGACTGATCCCATTGAAGATGACATGAGACTGGGGGGACTGATCCCATTGAAGATGACATGAGACTGGGGGGACTGATCCCATTGAAGATGACATGAGACTGGGGGGACTGATCCCATTGAAGATGACATGAGACTGGGACTGATCCCATTGAAGATGACTTGAGACTGGGACTGATCCCATTGAAGATGACATGAGCGATGTAGAGAGTCTGCCAGAGGCTGAATATGTTCAAGACACAGAGATCAACACTGAGCAGCTAATTGAACGTCTCCAAAACAATATCTGTCTTTTTATTTAGTAAACCAGGAAAGAGCACTGCATCCCAGCTACGGTACAGAATAACATTGTTGAGGACCTCAGAACCATGTTGATGCATTATGACCCACTACAGTCCCCTCAGGTTTCATCTGACAAATAACTAATAGATGTGGTTGAACATGACGATCTCAGGGACTTGCTTAACAACTCTGCAGTATTGGAGGAAGGCATTAGCTGCATCATCTCTGAGTGGATGCTGGAACATTACTGTGTGAAAGAAGTGGGCGTTGTCAGGACAACTGAAGTACCACTGATAAACAAAGAAGGTTATAAAACAAGGTCATTTCAATACAGCTACGTTTCCCCCAGGCTACATGAATATAAAGAGACATGAGACAAAACAATCATAATGAATCAGATTACATGGCCCCCAGGCTACATGAATATAAAGAGACATGAGACAAAACAATCATAATGAATCAGATTCCATGGAGAGGGGGACCTGATCCTAGATCATAATGAATCAGATTAGATGGAGAGGGGGAGCTGATCCTAGAGCAACGCTCCTCCTCTGAGACACGGCCTGTATGAAACAGAACACATAGTTGTGAAGTCTCGTTACAGCATGTGTTTACTGCCATCTAGTGGAAGATACCAATATAACACTTTATTATCAGGGTGGGGAGGCGGCTGAGCTGAATGAAACAGAAAGTAAAGTTGTTCTTTTGTTCAGGATCCATTTTGAGACAACAGAGCAGAAAACACTATATGGAGATTATTGAAAAATAAAGTAAGTATTTCTGAACAATAATCTATTCTAATGGACAGAATAAGATAATTAATACCTATAATGAGATATTACTAGTTAGTAGAACTGCTACTTGAGCTGAGTTGCTGACAGACAGCAGTTTTCAAAGTGTAAACTAATCAGAAGGCCGACATGTTATCAGTAAAACGTCTGGTAAAGATGGTGGAGGAGCTTTTCAATTATATGGTTTTATGTTTATCTCAGTGTTTCTCCATCCTTTTGTTCTTACCAGAACTTACACACCTGATTCAACTAATCATCACATATTTTAAGACAGTTTAATATTTGAACATTCTCAAATTAAAACCTTTTTGGTTTGTAGGACTGCTTACAATTATTAAAGTCCTACAGTAACATTTTGGAGGAAAACAACACAGCTAAACTTGGTTTCGAGTAATTTACATGTATATACCTAGGATAGGATAAAGTAATCCTTCTCACCCCCCCCCCTTAAATGATTTAGATGCACTATTGTAAAGTGGCTGTTCCACTGGATGTCATAAGGTGAATTCACCAATTTGTAAGTCGCTCTGGATAAGAGCGTCTGCCAAATGACTTAAATGTAAATGTTAAATGTATCAAACATAATGTAAGAGAGATGTCTTGAAGAAACGCGTCTGGGATTAGAACTCTGTGTCTCTGTGACAGTGGGAGGTTTGTTTTGCATGGCCCGGTGCTACAGGTGGGTGGACATTTATTTTATGGACCAATGGAATGGTGTAAAATGCTCAAACTCCGCTCCCCCGGGGATCCGGGCAATGCAGAACGAATTCACCCAGTGACCTTCATAACTTACTTTATTTCCTGATATGAAATTGAAAGTAACTTTGTAGCCGACGCAGTTACAAAATGTCTGTTGAAACTGTGGAGCACATGTCTTGAGAACGTTAGAACAGTGGTGGAAAAAGTACTGAATTCTCAAACTGGAGTAAACTGGGGTCCTGTGTGGCTCAGTCGGTAGAGCATGGCACTTGCAAAGCCAAGCGTCGTGGGTTCGATTCCCGCTAGGGCCACCCATATGTAAAAGTAGTGGCCCCAGCCGACTTGTAAGACGCTTTGGACAAAAGCGTCTGCTAAATGGGATATATATATAAAGATTCCTTCATAGAAAATGACTCCAGTAAAGGTGAAAGTCACACAGTAAAATACTACTTCAGTAAAAGTCAAAGTATTTGGTCTGCAATATAATTAAGTATCAAAGTATTTAATCATTTTAAATTCCTTATATTAAGCAAACCAGACAGCACAATGTTTTTGTTATTTTAATTTACAAATAGCCAGGGTCACACTCCAACACGCAGACACCATTTAAAAACAAGGCAATTGTGTTTAGTGAGTCCTCCAGATCAGAGGCAGTAGGGATGACCAGGGATGTTCTCTGTTTAGTGAGTCCTCCAGATCAGAGGCAGTAGGGATGACCAGGGATGTTCTCTGTTGAGTGAGTCCTCCAGATTGTGACCAATAACATTTGACTTGATTTAGATTAGGCTATATATACAACATGACCAAAAGTATGTAGACACCTGCTGGTCGAACGACTCATTCCAAAATCATAGGCATTAATATGGAGTTGGTCCCCCCTCTGCTGCAAGAACAGCCTCCTCTCTTCTGGGAAGACTTTCCACGAGTTGTTGGAACATTGCTGCGGGGACTTGCTTCCATTAAGCCACAAGAGCATTAGGGAGGTCGGGCACTGATGTTGGGTGATTAGGCCTGGCTCACAGTCGGCGTTCCAATTCATCCCAAAGGTGTTTGATGGGGTTGAGGTCAGGGCACTGTGCAGGCCAGTCAAGTTCTTCCACACCAATCTCGAGAAGCCATTTCTGTATTGACCTCACTTTGTGCACGGGGACATTGTCAAGCTGAAACAGAAAATGCCATTCCCCAAACTGTTGCCACCATTGTTTGTCTATGGAGATTGCATGGCAGTGTGATTGATTTTATACACCTGTCAGCAATGGGTGTGGCTGAAATAGCCGAATCCACTAATTTGAAGGGTTGTCCACATACTTTTGACTATATAGTGTAGATGCTCTGTCCTGTTACTGGTAGGACTATAACATTATGTGAACTGACCTGAACAGGTTTAGACTGGTCATCTATGATATGTAGGTTATATACAGTACATTCTCTGTCCTGCTACTGGTAGGACTATAACATTATGTGAACTGATCTGAACAGGTTTAGACTGGTCATCTATGATATGTAGGTTATATACAGTACATTCTCTGTCCTGCTACTGGTAGGACTATAACATTATGTGAACTGATCTGAACAGGTTTAGACTGGTCATCTATGATATGTAGGTTATATACAGTACATTCTCTGTCCTGCTACTGGTAGGACTATAACATTATGTGAACTGATCTGAACAGGTTTAGACTGGTCATCTATGATATGTAGGTTATAGCCGAGGTATAGACCTTGATCTGCATATCACTAACAAACTGCTATTATACATGATAACCTAGTCTACTTTACATAATATAACATCTACATATCACTAACAGCCCACTACTATACATTATAACCTAGTCTACTTTACATAATGTAACATCTACATATCACTAACAACCCACTACTGTACATTATAACCTAGACTACTTTACATAATATAACATATACATATCACTAACAGCCCACTACTATACATTATAACCTAGTCTACTTTACATAATATAACATCAATTACTTGATGCAAATAAACTTTCTGAATGGATCAGTGATTTACTCCTCAGATCAATCATGTCCGTTTTAGCCCTTCTGTCTACATTCTCAGATACATTTAGAAAAGAACAGATTGAAAGACAATAAATATCCTACTTTTAGTGAATACAAATAATTGTGTTACTGTACTTTCTATAACTACCTTAACAAACAGTGACTGTCAGGATTTGGCCAGGGTTGTTCCGGTTTTTGGTCACTAGATGCCCCCATTGTGCTTTTTGACCTTTTGCTTTCCCTGATCCCCATTATTATTTGCACCTGTGCCTCGTTTTCCCCTGATTCTATTTAAACCCTTTGTTTCCCTCAGTTCTTTGCTCTGTGCTTGTATGTTAGCACCCAGCCCTAGTATTCTGTGTACTCTTGTTGATCCCGGTGGACGCTCTTGTGGAATTTTGTTTTTTTTGTTCTTGTTTATTTATTTTTGAGTATCTTTTTAGGCTTTTTATGCTATACCTACCACCTTGTGGATTTACCTTTTTGTCTTGAGGATTACCTTGTGGATTACCTTGTTCTTGTGGAATTCCTTTTGAGCTTGTGGAGTTACATGTTTTCCTGAAGGACTTCACTTTTTACTTTATTAAATACACCGTCTCAAGTACTGCTGTGTCTGCCTCATCTTCTGGATTCTGCTGACTATTCGTGGCTTAGTTGATTAAGTGACTGTTTCTCACTCCGGAGACCCGGGTTCGTAATCGGGTCCTGACAGAAACACAGAGCCAAAAATGAACCCAGAGGCAGCCAGTTCCCAGGACCTTGTTGCCATGCTGTCCCACCACCAGGAGACTGTCCAACGCCACGAAGCCGCCCTGGTTCAGCAAGAGGCCTTAATGGCTAGACATTCTCATCTTCTGTTGGAGATGCTGACTTCCATAAAGCAGATATCTGATCGACTTACCCCGGCAACAGTTCCCGTCCCAGTACCTCAGATTCACGTACCCATGGCAGTTAACCCCCTGGCTGAACCTCGTCTTCCACCTCCCCAACGGTTCTCAGGTGATCCAAGTGCTTGTAAAGGATTTCTCACCCAATGTTCTCTCTCCTTCGAGCTGCAACCCTCGTTGTTTTCCACCGACCGGTCTAAGATCGCATATATCATCACCCTGCTGTCGGAAAAAGCCCTGGCCTGGGCTACTGCTGTGTGGGATGCCCATAGTTCCTGCTGTGCCAGCTACTCTGCCTTTGCTGAGGAATTCAAACGAGTGTTTCAAGGCCCAAGCAGTGGTCCTGACTCAGCCAAACAGCTCCTGACTCTCCACCAAGGTCGGCGCAGCGTGACGGACTATGCCATCCAGTTCCGCACGGTGGCAGCAGCGAGTGGCTGGAACAACGAGGTGCTCACGGTGTGCTTTCTGAAAGGACTTTCCGACACTATCCAAGATGAACTGGCCACTCGGGAGCCACTCGGGAACCACCGGACAATCTCGAGTCCCTGATCAAGTTGGCCTCACGCATTGACCAGCGTCTGAGAGAGAGAGAACTCAACCGTAGACCTCTAGCCCCTATCAGTCCCAGCTCCGAGTCCCCACCTTTATCCTCGCTGGCTCCACCGGAACCCATGCAGATTGGACGCATCTCCCAGGCTGAGAGACCGCCGGATGAGGGAGCGACGCTGTCTATATTGCGGCAAACCGGGCCATTTCCGTTCCACGTGTCCCGGGCTCCAGGGAAACGCTCTGTCCCGTACAGACCGGGGGGAACTGTAACGGGAAACATAACCTCCTCCCATCCGTCCAACTCCCATCCGTCCAAGTCCCGTCTGCTCATTCCAGTCACCCTCTCCTGGGACAACCACAAGCTTCACCTTCAAGCCTTGGTAGACTCTGGAGCCGCAGGTAACTTCATGGATGGTGTCTGGGCGAAGGAGAATGGCGTTCCCTCTGAACCTCTAAGTGACCCCATGAGGGTTACTACATTGGATGGAAGCCCTTTGGGATCTGGACTTGTCACTCATGTCACTACCTCCTTGCGACTTTCAGTTTCACAACACCAGGAATTGATGAACTTTCATTTGATCTCCTGTTCCGAGTTCCCTCTCGTCCTTGGATACCCCTGGCTTCACAGCCATAACCCTCACATCGACTGGTCTGTGGGCACTATCAAGCAGTGGGGTCCTACGTGCCAAGCTACTTGTATTTTCCCGAATTCCCCGAGTTCTACTCCCGAGTCTTTAGAATCCATCGACCTGACCCGAGTTCCCGAGTGTTACCATGACCTCAAACTGGTGTTTAGCAAACAGAGGGCCACCATGCTACCACCCCATAGACCTTACGATTGCCCCATCGACCTGTTTACGGGCACTTGCCCCCCCAGGGGTCGGATCTTTACCCTATCTCCACCCGAATGAGCTGCTATGGATACCTACATCAAGGACGCTCTGGAAGCAGGCCTCATGCGTCCATCCACCTCCACGGCGGGAGCAGGGTTTTTCTTTGTGGCCAAAAAAGACGGTGGATTACGTCCTTGCATCGACTACCGGGGACTCAATGCCATAACCGTCCGTAACCGTTACCCGCTACCCCTTATGGCCACAGCCTTCGAGGTGCTCCAGGAAGCAGTTGTTTTCACTAAGCTTGACCTGCGGAACGCATAACATCTTGTGCGGATCAGACCTGGTGACGAGTGGAAGACCGCTTTCAACACGCCTACTGGTCACTATGAATACTTGGTGATGCCCTTCGGCCTGACCAACGCCCCAGCGGTGTTCCAAGCGCTCATAAACGATGTGCTTAGGGATATGCTTAACATATTTGTTTTCGTTTACTTGGATGACATCATCTTTTCGAGCTCCCTTCAAGAACACACAAAGCATGTCAGACAAGTACTCAAACGCCTCCTAGACAGCCATCTGTACGTTAAGCCGGAAAAATGTGAATTCCATTCATCCCGAGTACAATTCCTGGGATTTGTAGTGGAACCCGGTCGAGTCCAAATGGACCCCAGGAAGGTAGGGGCGGTAGCTGATTGGCCCACTCCCAAATCCGTTAAGGAAGTTCAGCGTTTCCTGGGCTTCACAAACTTTTACCGCAAGTTCATCAAGAACTTCAGCTTGGTGGCAGCCCCTCTCTCAGCTTTAACCAAGGGTGGCAATGCAAGGTTTTTGTGGGGAAGAGAAGCTGAGACGGCCTTCCAAGGACTCAAGCAGCGCGTCCTCTCTGCTCCCATCCTGATACTCCCGACTACGGATGAACCGTTTGTGGTGGAGGTAGACGCATCAGAGGTTGGTGTTGGAGCTGTCCTGTCTCAGAGGGGTGAAGACAAGAAGCTTCATCCGTGCGCTTTCTTCTCACACCGGCTTACCCCGGCTGAGAGGAACTACGATGTGGGGGATCGTGAACTCCTAGCGGTTAAGATGGCATTGAAGGAATGGAGACACTGGCTCGAGGGGGCTTCTCACCCTTTTCAAGTGCTTACGGACCACAAAAATCTGGAGTATATCCAGCAGGCGAAGCGGTTGAACTCTAGACAAGCTAGATGGTCTCTTTTCTTCAATCGATTCCAGTTCATCCTCACCTATCGGCCCGGGTCGAAGAATCTCAAACCGGATACCCTGTCCCGAGTCTACGCTCCTGCCATTCGAGATGACACGGACATGCCTGTCCTTCCTGCTGCTAAGATCGTGGCTCCGATCTCGTGGCAAGTTGAGGATACCGTGAGACGAGCTCAAGCTATCGAACCGGACCCGAAAGGAGGTCCTGCCAATCGGTTGTTTGTCCCCAAGGCAGTGAGGACTCAGGTCCTTCTGTGGGGGCACTCCTCTCGCCTCACCTGTCACCCGGGCGTAGGTCGCACCTTGGAGTTCATCCAGCGTAAGTTCTGGTAGCCTACCATAAGAGAAGACGTTGCTACTTTCGTCAATGCCTGCCCCGTGTGCTGCCAGGGCAAATCTTCTCACCTCCGCCCTCAAGGACTCCTTCACCCTTTACCTGTTCCCCACAGACCCTGGTCCCATATCTCATTGGACTTTATTACTGGCCTTCCTCCATCCCATGGCAATACTACTATCCTAGTCATAATCGACAGGTTTTCTAAGGCGGCCAGGTTCGTCCCTCTGACTAAGTTACCTTCTGCCAAGGAAACGGCTGAGTTGGTAATTAATCATGTGTTCCGAGTCTTCGGCATTCCTCAAGATATGGTTTCTGACAGAGGTCCCCAGTTCGCCTCAAGGTTTTGGAAGGCCTTCTGCCAACTCATGGGGGCTTCTGCCAGTCTATCTTCAGGGTACCATCCGGAGTCCAACGGCCAAACAGAGAGGATGAATCAAGAGCTGAAAACCACCCTCCGATGTATGACTCGTAACAACCCGTCCACATGGTCGTCCTTTATTGTTTGGGCCGAATACGCGCACAACACCTTGCGCTCCTCCTCCACTGGTATGTCCCCGCACGAGTGTCAGTTTGGCTATGCCCCTCCATTGTTCCCGGACCAGGAGGCAGAAGTCAGAGTGCCTTCAACCTTGAAGTTCGTCAGACGCTGTCGGCTTATGTGGAGGAAGACCCGTCTTAATCTTATGCGTTCCTCACAGAGGTACCAACAACAAGCCAACAGACGTCGCCGTCCCGGGCCTACCCTGCGCCCCGGCCAGAGAGTCTGGCTCTCCACAAGAGACTTACCACTACGGGTGGAGTCTCGCAAGCTGTCCCAAAGATACATCGGTCCCTTTAAGGTTGCCAGGAGAGTTAACCCAGTTTCCTATCGCCTACACTTACCCAGATCCCTTAAGATTAATCCCACGTTTCACATTTCCTAATTAAAACCTGTTGTTTTTTCTCCCCTTGTCCCGGCAGACAGACCTCCCCCTCCGCCTCGTGTCATTGGAGGCCAGCCGGCTTATACCGTCCATCGGATACTGGATTCCCGCCGGGTGCAGCGGTCCTGGCAGTATCTGGTGGACTGGGAAGGCTACGGTCCCGAGGAGCGCTCCTGGGTTCCTGCCAAAGACATACTGGACCCTGACCTCATTCGTCAGTTCAGGGCCCTCCACCCTGAGAGAGCTGGTAGGAACGTCAGGAGCCGTTCCTAGAGGGGGGATTCTGTCAGGATTTGGCCAGGGTTGTTCCGGTTTTTGGTCACTAGATGCCCCCATTGTGCTTTTTGACCTTTTGCTTTCCCTTGATCCCCATTATTATTTGCACCTGTGCCTCGTTTTCCCCTGATTCTATTTAAACCCTTTGTTTCCCTCAGTTCTTTCCTCTGTGTTTGTATGTTAGCACCCAGCCCTAGTATTCTGTGTACTCTTGTTGATCCCGGTGGACGCTCATGTGGAATTTTGTTTTTTTTGTTCTTGTTTATTTATTTTTGAGTATCTTTTTAGGCTTTTTATGCTATACCTACCACCTTGTGGATTTACCTTTTTGTCTTGAGGATTACCTTGTGGATTACCTTGTTCTTGTGGAATTCCTTTTGAGCTTGTGGAGTTACATGTTTTCCTGAAGGACTTCACTTTTTACTTTATTAAATACACCGTCTCAAGTACTGCTGTGTCTGCCTCATCTTCTGGATTCTACTGACAATTCGTGGCTCAGTTGATTAAGTGACTGTTTCTCACTCCCGAGACCCGGGTTCGTAACCGGGTCCTGACAGTGACTTATTGTTGTTGCTGCACTGTCTAGAACTACCTTAACAAACAGTGACTTATTATTGTTGCTGTACTGTCTATAACTACCTTAACAAACAGTGACTTATTATTGTTATTGTTATTATTGTTATTGTTGCTGTACTGTCTATAACTACCTTAACAAACAGTGACTTATTATTATTATTGTTGCTGTACTGTCTATAACTACCTTAACAAACAGTGACTTATTATTATTGTTGCTGTACTGTATATAACTACCTTAACAAAGAGTGACTTATTATTATTATTGTTGCTGTACTGTCTATAACTACCTTAACAAACAGTGACTTATTATTGTTATTGTTATTATTGTTATTGTTGCTGTACTGTCTATAACTACCTTAACAAACAGTGACTTATTATTATTATTGTTGCTGTACTGTCTATAACTACCTTAACAAACAGTGACTTATTATTATTGTTGCTGTACTGTATATAACTACCTTAACAAAGAGTGACTTATTATTATTATTGTTGCTGTACTGTCTATAACTACCTTAACAAACAGTGACTTATTATTATTATTGTTGCTGTACTGTCTAGAACTACCTTAACAAACAGTGACTTATTATTATTATTGTTGCTGTACTGTCTAGAACTACCTTAACAAACAGTGACTTATTATTATTACAGACAGTTGCCATGGAGATGAAATGTCACAACTCCATATTCATGTGATTGCATTAAATCACCTGACTGTTTCTATATGTCTGTTAGTAAATGTTTTATTTCTCAAAAGAGATAATGGATAAATGTGAACAATTGACATTCAGTAATTAGTTGTCACCATATTAACCACAACTAAAATGTTGTATCTCTGTTTAGGGGTCAGTGCACTAAAATGAGTCTCTCTGGGAAGAGAGAGGAGGGGGGCCCTGCCTCTAAAATGAGTCTCTCTGGGGAGAGAGGAAGGGGGCCCTGCCTCTAAAATGAGTCTCTCTGGGGAGAGAGAGGAAGGGGGCCCTGCCTCTAAAATGAGTCTCTCTGGGGAGAGAGAGGAAGGGGGCCCTGCCTCTAAAATGCATCTCTCTGGGGGACATGACACCAAAGCTAAGAGGTAAGATGACCATTTATAAAGAATTTATCGAGTTCATTAAATAAATAAATAGCTATCTTAAGATGAAACACGATATATCCATTGTTTATCAGGAATGGAATGTTGGTATCCTGTATATTTGACTGTGATATGTGGTTGTCTCACCTTGATATCTTAAGATGAATGCACTTACTGTAAATCACTCTGGATAAGAGCATCTGCTAAATCAGGGGTTCTCAATCCAGGGTCTGTGGAGGTACTGCAGGGGTTCTCAATCCGGGGTCTGTGGAGGTACTGCAGGGGTTCTCAATCCGGGGTCTGTGGAGGTACTGCAGGGGTTCTCAATCCGGGGTCTGTGGAGGTACTGCAGGGGTTCCACGGCACCCTGACTGTACTCGTTGCAATGTACAACTCTTCACACCCGTTTAACAACTCTAAATATCTTTGGCATAGTAGGCATCAAGTCCCTTGCCAATAATGTTGCCTACAACGTTGCAACAATGTTCATTTTCATCAAACTCATATTACACCCTAGATGCCTTCAAATGCCCAATTTATAGCCATGCCCAATTTAGGACTATTATTTAACAATGTGATGTTGCGCTCCAAACGGACAACTTGAAATAACATGATGTAAACGTGTTTATTATTATACACTTTCAAATAACATGATGTAGATAATTAAATCATCAAAAGAAAAACGTGTTTAGAAAACAAGGTTCCTTATAGAGCCAAAAGGGCTTCTATCACTTCCTTAAAATATGAAATCAATAAAAGTTATATATATATTGGGGTTCAGTGAAGAAGAACCTCTAGAGTTCTGATCAACAAAAGGTTAATGTTTTGAGGATGTGAACCCAGCAGCCCTCCAGTGGTCAGATCAATTCCACCTGTTTTTTCCAGCACCCGGCCCGGGATTCGAACCAGCCACCTTTCGGTCACAGCTCCAACTCCAACCTGAGTTAATCTTCAAAAATAAGCACGAGTTAATCTGCCAAAATGAAGACAAAATGCTATGCAGTTATACATAATTATTATACATAACTCATTGCCAAAAGCACAAGACATACTGTTGCATGTAGGTCTATATTATTTATGGGTTGATCACATAGAAATATAAAAACATTATTTTTAACTACTGCAATGCAATTACATGTGGCACAGGAACCACTGACTCCCCTTACAGAACTGTCCGCGTCCCCGTACAGAACTGTCCGCGTCCACGTTCGGTGTGGCACCAAGCCGGTAACGCGCAGAGTGGACTGAGGTGATCTTGGGGAATAACGACGGAGTTTGTTAGTGTTGAGACACCGAAGTTTACTGTTCAATTTGCTTTTTTCTTTACGGTCAGGGACAGTGTGAGTGTAGCCAGATCCCTTTCACTCTCTATCCTTGTTTCATTTTGTGTTTCACCGGATTCATCATCGAGACGAGGGACAGACGAACGACCTGCTAACTAACCAAGCTAGTCGGTACAGCTCGGTAAACTAGCTAGCTACTCTACCAGCAGCATCCTAGTTATCCTAGCTAGTCGGTACAGCTCGGTAAACTAGCTAGCTATTCCACCAGCAGCATCCTAGTTATCCTAGCTAGTCGGTACAGCTCGGTAATCTAGCTAGCTACTCTACCAGCAGCATCCTAGTTATCCTAGCTAGTCGGTACAGCTCGGTAAGCTAGCTAGCTACTCTACCAGCAGCATCCTAGTTATCCTAGCTAGTCGGTACAGCTCGGTAAGCTAGCTAGCTACTCTACCAGCAGCATCCTAGTTATCCTAGCTAGTCGGTACATCTCGGTAAGCTAGCTAGCTACTCTACCAGCAGCATCCTAGTTATCCTAGCTAGTCGGTACAGCTCGGTAATCTAGCTAGCTACTTTACCAGCAGCATCCTAGTTATCCTAGCTAGTCGGTACAGCTCGGTAATCTAGCTAGCTACTCTACCAGCAGCATCCTAGTTATCCTAGCTAGCCGGTACAGCTCGGTAAGCTAGCTAGCTACTCTACCAGCAGCATCCTAGTTACCATAGCTACCACTACATCATCACCGGCTGTCTGCATTACTTGTGGACCGATGGAGCTCCCCGGTTGTTTCTTCCACCTGTTAAATCCCGGTGAGGCTTCTCCCTCTCTCGTTGACGGATGCTGTCTACCTCTGTCCGGTTCTCCTCTCTTCACTAGATGGACGGTAACTTTAGTGTTTAACCCCTCTGTGTCCAAGGACCGAACTTTAGAATATTATTTTCAGGGCGCCTCAATAGCAGGTATTGAACAGCGGGTAAATAATCACTAGTCAGAACCTCAACCTCAGTATACATTCATTATAAAAATCATCTTATTATCTGATATTGTGAGTAAACAACCTCGAGAGTGCGTCTTCCAGCCCTCTAATAAATTACATCATTCAACCCTCCCGGTTAGTAAATTTACCTCAACATCCCCCGGAGAAGGCAGAGTAACGACACCAGCCTTTTAGCGGGGCTGACAGACTGACGACAACGCTCGCGACGCTAAATGAATTTCGTCATTTAAAAATGACACACTGCTCGCGCGCCATTAGCTAACGTCTGGAAGTCAGTTCTATTTGTGAAACTCTTCTTATCTTTCCCCATCTGAGCTCAGAGTAGATGAGAGATGTAATGTTTGTCTCTGTTGTGTTGAAGACCAATCCAGCAGGAGAGACCAGCCTCCCCTGTTCCCAGCTGTGTGTCCATGAAGAGTGACTGGTCTATGGATCGTCCTCTAAACTTTAGAGAGGGAGACTTTTCTACTGAACAAAGGTAAGAAGAACTCATGGGTCCTGGTCAGTGAGTTAAACAACACTGTCTCTAGTCATTTCTCCTCTCCCATTTTCCCATTTATTGTTGTTGTTTTCATAATCCATAGGCTAATAATTTTGTCCATTTTCATAGTCCTAAAACAATATTAAACAGACACAATGTTTCCTCCGTGTGTGTGTGTGTGCACTCCCTGGATGAGGAGTGGTAATCTCTATCCTGATTTTCTAGTCACTTTTACCTCTACCTACATGTACATATTACCTCAACTACCTGGTACACTGCACATTGACTCAGTACTCAGTACTGGTACTCCTTATAGTGTCATTATTACCTCAACTACCTGGTACCCTGCACATTGACTCAGTACTCAGTACTGGTTCTCCTTATAGTCACATTATTACCTCAACTACCTGGTACCCTGCACATTGACTCAGTACTCAGTACTGGTACTCCTCATATCCTCATTATTACCTCAACTACCTGGTACCCTGCACATTGACTCAGTACTGGTACTCCTTATAGTCTCATTATTACCTCAACTACCTGGTACCCTGCACATTGACTCAGTACTGGTACTCCTTATAGTCTCATTATTACCTGAACTACCTGGTACCCTGCACATTGACTCAGTACTGGTTCTCCTTATAGTCTCATTACCTCAACTACCTGGTACCCTGCACATTGACTCAGAACTCAGTACTGGTACTCCTTGTAGTGTCATTATTACCTCAACTACCTGGTACCCTGCACATTGACTCAGTACTCAGTACTGGTACTCCTTATAGTGTCATTATTACCTCAACTACCTGGTACCCTGCACATTGACTCAGTACTGGTTCTCCTTATAGTCTCATTATTACCTCAACTACCTGGTACCCTGCACATTGACTCAGTACTGGTACTCCTCATATCCTCATTATTACCTCAACTACCTGGTACCCTGCACATTGACTCAGTACTGGTTCTCCTTATAGTCTCATTATTACCTCAACTACCTGGTACCCTGCACATTGACTCAGTACTGGTACTCCTTATAGTCTCATTATTACCTCAACTACCTGGTACCCTGCACATTGACTCAGTACTGGTACTCCTTATAGTCTCATTATTACCTCAACTACCTGGTACCCTGCACATTGACTCAGTACTGGTACTCCTTATAGTCTCATTATTACCTCAACTACCTGGTACCCTGCACATTGACTCAGTACTGGTACTCCTTATAGCCTCATTATTCCGGTCGGTAACATTTGAGAGTGAGGCAAATATATAGCATTTTGCGGGAAAAAAACATGATTATTTGTCTCTCTGAAATGAAGACATCAAGTGATTTTAAACAAATACATAGAGTGATCGGTCTATGATGCAACCTTTATCCTTTAGAAAGGGAGACTTTTCTACTGAACAAAGGTAAGAAGAACTCATGGGTCCTGGTCAGTGAGTTAAACAACACTGTCTCTGGTCATTTCTCCTCCCATTTTTCATTATTATTATTTTTTTCATTATCCATAGGCTAATCTTTTTGTCTATTTTCATAGTCCTAAAACAATATTAGACAAACACAACACTCCCTCCGTGTGTGTGTGTGTGTGTGTGTGTGTGTGTGTGTGTGTGTGTGTGTGTGTGTGTGTGTGTGTGTGTGTGTGTGTGTGTGCACTCCCTGGATGAGGAGATGTAATCTCATGTTGTTTCCACAGAAACCAACAGGAGAGATCAGAGTCAGAGATTCTCAGTGGTCAGTCTACCCAGAGTCATCAAACAGACCTGGACTCCATATTCAGTGTATGTGCTCCTGTTATGTACATTTGTTTTTGTTTACCTCAAGTAAAGTTGATCTGTCAATCATTCATTAATGTGTTAATGAGAAAGCATCTAGTCTCTTGCTTAACTTATTTACTTGATTTATTTCAGTTGCTTGAAGAGAAAATTATGACATTTGTGAAGAACGAGCTGAAGATTTTCAAGAGGATTCTTAGTCCAGAACTCCCAGAAGGCTTTGAGAGTCAGAAGCAGGATAAGGAAGTGGTGGATGCTGAAGATGAGAAGCAGGAGAGCAGTGCCAGAGAGGGGGCTCTGAAGATCACACTGCACATCCTGAGGAAAATGAACTTGAAGGACATTGCTGACACACTGGAGAAATGTAAGATCCGTCTGCCTCATGTTGAATGATGTCTAATAACATTTAAAAGCTGTAGCCAAAGTACAGCTAAAGTAGCTGTGTAACACAATGATATTGAAGCAGCCTTAACACAACACCTAGTGACCTCATCAAGTAGCAGCAGGGATGTGTTGTGCTGATTAATTTAGAGAGAGAGAGAACATTTATAATACCATCAATAATACCAATAATAATATAATCAGTCACACCAGTCTGTAATGCATTATGAAAACATATACACATTTATACTGTCAGTTAAGAGAATCAATTATTATAATTTAAAACGTTATAACAGTCCTACAATACTGTAGACATTAAAACAGACGTAATATTAATATCCAATGTGTTATTTCTTCATTCAGATGAGCTTGCTGTGATTTGCCAACGTGAACTCAAATCAAATCTAAAGAAGAAGTTTCAATGTGTATTTGAGGGAATCGCTAAACAAGGAAACCCAACACTTCTCAAAAAGATCCACACAGAGCTCTACATCACAGAGGGTGGAACAGGAGAGGTCAATAATGAACATGAGCTGAGACAGATTGAGACAACAATCAGGAAACAAGCAAGACCAGAGACTGCAATCAAATGTAACGACATCTTCAAACCCTTAACTGGACAAGACAAACCTATCAGAACTGTGCTGACAAAGGGAGTCGCTGGCATTGGAAAAACAGTCTCTGTGCAGAAGTTCATTCTGGACTGGGCTGAAGGAAAAGCAAATCAGGATGTCCAATTTGTATTTTCATTCCCTTTTCGGGAGCTGAATTTGATGAAAGAGGACAAATGCACTTTCATTGAACTTCTTAATCACTTCTCAATGGAAACCAAACAATCAAGAATCTCCAATTACGACAAGTACAAAGTTCTGTTCATCTTTGATGGTCTGGATGAGTGCCGACTGCCCCTAAACTTCCAGAAGAACAAGATCTGTTGGGACGTCACAGAGTCAACCTCAGTGGATGTTCTGCTGACAAATCTCATCAAGGGAAATCTGCTTCCCTCTGCTCTCCTCTGGATAACCACCCGACCTGCAGCAGCCAATAAGATCCCTTCAGGGTGTGTTGACCAGGTGACAGAGGTACGAGGGTTCAATGACCCACAGAAGGAGGAGTACTTCAGGAAGAGATTCAGTGATGAGGACCTGTCCAGCAGAATCATCTCACACATAAAGACATCAAGGAGCCTCCACATCATGTGCCACATTCCAGTCTTCTGTTGGATTTCTGCAACAGTCCTTGAACACATGCTGAAACATAAGAGAGAAGAGATGCCCAAGACTCTGACTGAGATGTACACACACCTTGTGGTGTTTCACACCAAACAGAAGAATGAAAAGTATCTTGGGAAAGAAGAGACAGGTCCACACTGGAATAAAGAGAGCATTCTGTCACTGGGAAAACTGGCTTTTCAACAGCTTGTGAAGGGCAGTCTGATTTTCTATGAAGAAGACCTGAAAGAGGCTGGTATTGATGTCATTGAAGCCTCAGTGTACTCAGGATTGTGCACACAGCTCTTTAAAGAGGAATGTGGGCTGTACCAGGACAAGGTGTACTGCTTTGTACATCTGAGCATTCAGGAGTTTCTGGCTGCTGTATATGTGTTCCTCTCATTCATCAACAACAATGAAAATCTAATGGACAAACTGCAAACAAACGACAATCCTGAAGTTACTTTCTACAAGAGTGCTGTGGATAAAGCCTTACAAAGTGAGACAGGAAACCTGGACCTTTTCCTCCGCTTCCTTCTGGGCCTCTCACTGGATTCCAATCAGAAGCACTTACGAGGTCTACTGACAAAGACAAGAAGCAGCTCACAGAGCCACGATGAAACAATCAAGTACATCAAGGAGAAGATCAGGGAGAATCCCTCTCCAGAGAGGAGCATCAATCTGTTCCACTGTCTGAATGAACTGAATGACCGTTCTCTAGTGGAGGAGATCCAAAGCTACCTGAGATCAGGAAGTCTCTCAGAAGCCAACCTGTCACCTGCACAGTGGTCAGCTCTGGTCTTTGTGTTGCTGACTTCAGAAAAGGAGCTGGATGTGTTTGACCTGAAGAAATACTCCAGATCAGAGGAAGGTCTTCTGAGGCTGCTGCCAGTGGTCAAAGCCTCCAGAGCTGTTCTGTGAGTAAATAAAATGACATATAAGAACTAATAATCAGGAAGAAATATTCAGTTTAGAGAAAAATATATATTATAATATGTATATAATATTATATTGAATAACATACTGAATTAATGCATTGATTTTCACATTAGTATAACAATATGACCATACAAGTCTAGGAAACGGTAGATGAATCTATATGTTGTTTGAGAGAATAAACCAAATGCATCTACCATTGTCCTTCTACACTACTGGTGTTAAATGAACAGTGTGTTTGTGAAGTCATGATGATCTCTTTGTCAGGCTGTCAGGCTGTGGAGTCACAGAGGAAGGCTGTGCTTCTCTGGTCTCAGCTCTGGAGTCAAACCCCTCACACCTGAGAGAGCTGGACCTGAGTAACAATGACCTGAAGGATTCAGGAGTGAAGCTGCTCTCTGCTGGACTGGAGGATCCACACTGTAAACTGGAGACTCTGAGGTCAGTATTCCTGTAGATGGTCAACAAGTGATAACTGTTCACCAGATCCACATGTGTTTACCAGACAGACATAGTCCACAACATATGTGTTTAAATTTGGTTTGTTTGTCTTGGTTGTGTTTTAGATTATATTTTTCCTAATAGAAACTAAATGGTGAATAATGTCCTCTCATTTTGGAGTCACTTCACTTGTATTGTCCGTAAGAATAGAAGATGTTTCTGAACACTTCTACATTCATGTGGATGCTACTATGATGATGAATAATCAGGAATGAATCAAGAATAATGATGAATGAGAAAGTTACAGAGGCACAAAGATCAGACCCCCTCTGTTATTGGTAATGGTGAGAGGTTGGCATGTTTTGTTGTCGTCTCTGTTATTGGTAATGGTGAGAGGTTAGCATGTTTTGTTGTAGCCTCTGTTATTGGTAATGGTGAGAGGTTAGCATGTGTTGTTGTAGACTATGTTATTGGTAATGGTGAGAGTTTAGCATGTTTTGTTGTAGCCTCTGTTATTGGTAATGGTGAGAGGTTAGCATGTTTTATTGTCGTCTCTGTCATTGGTAATGGTGAGAGGTTAGCATGTTTTGTTGTAGTCTCTGTTATTGGTAATGTGAGAGGTTAACATGTTTTGTTGGAGCCTCTGTTATTGGTCATGGTGAGAGGTTAGCATGTTTTGTTGTATCCTCTGCTATTGGTAATGGTGAGATGTTAGCATGTTTTGTTGTAGCCTATGTTATTGGTAATGGTGAGAGGTTAGCATGTTTTGTTGTAGTCTCTGTTATTGGTAATGGTGAGAGGTTAGCATGTTTTGTTGTAGCCTATGTAACTTTCTCATTCATTATTATTCATGATTCAGTCATGATTTTTCTTATTTGTTTTATTCATGGCATCATCAGGATTAATTTATTATTGTTTAGAAACATGTTATCTACTCTCTTAGACAGAACATTTCTCCACTCATCATGCACCATTTTATTATTGCTCAAAACACAACCAAAATCCAAACAAACTGCAAATGCAACCAACGAGTTCATGACCAAATACTAAACGTTGACTTCTTTAATACACTATAAGTAAATTGGTAGATTACTTATGTCTTCTACTAATGTGGAGACTGGAAACATAGTTTTTACATTTTTAATCGTGAAACAGATATGTATTAAAATATCCTCAAATAAAAGGTGACATTATATACTGTCACCTCATATGAAACATTTGATCTGAAATCCAAAATGTTGGAGTATAGAGACACATTTAAAATGTTAGCTTCACTGTCTAAATAGATATGGTGTGGACTGTATAATCAATACAATCTAAATCTGATTCCTCACTGTCTAAATAGATATGGTGTGGACTGTATACTCAATACAATCTAAATCTGATTCCTCACTGTCTAAATAGATATGGTGTGGACTGTATACTCAATACAATCTAAATCTGATTCCTCACTGTCTAAATAGATATGGTGTGGACTGTATAATCAATACAATCTAAATCGGATACCTCACTGTCTAAATAGATATGGTGTGGACTGTATACTCAATACAATCTAAATCTGATTCCTCACTGTCTAAATAGATATGGTGTGGACTGTATACTCAATACAATCTAAATCTGATTCCTCACTGTCTAAATAGATATAGTGTGGACTGTATACTCAATACAATCTAAATCTGATTCCTCACTGTCTGTCTTCTGACTGATTCTGCTTTTTAAACTGGTCTGGTCAGTCTACTCACATATTTGTACAATACATTTTTCTATCTGCAGGCAATACTTTGATCATTTGTTATTTCTAATAATGAAACATTCATTTATAAATAGATATGGCAGGTTTCAGGACACAGATATATCTGAATAGTTTTTACATCTGAATATTTAAAAAAATATGCTGCCACGATTTTCACCACCTAAGAATGTTTCTATCACAAATGAACCGTGAAGCAATACTAAACAACTAAACATAGAATTATAACTCACAAATAAACCAAGGAATATTGTTCCCAATCGGAGACAACGATAAACAGCTGCCTCTGAGTGAGAACCAATCCAGGCAACCATAGACATATAAACACCTAGACTAGCCAAACCCCATAGATGTACAAAAACTAAACAAGCCCTCGTCACACCCTGACCTAACTAAAATAATAAAGAAAACAAAGTTAACTAAGGTCAGGGCAGACATCTGCAGGCAACACTTTGATCATTTGTCAATTATAATAATGATACATTCATTTATAAATAGATATGGCAGGTTTCAGGACACTGATGTATCTGAATATGTTGAAAAAATATACTGCCACTATTTTCACCACCAAAGAATAGCAGTGTGATTTTAAAATGATTTGACTCTTTGCAGGCTGTCAGGCTGTCTAGTCACAGAGGAAGGCTGTGCTTCTCTGGTCTCAGCTCTGAGGTCAAACCCCTCACACCTGAGAGAGCTGGACCTGAGAAACAATGACCTGAAGGATTCAGGAGTGAAGCTGCTCTCTGATGGACTGGGGAATCCCCACTGTAAACTGGAGACTCTGAGGTCAGTATTCCTGTAGTTGGTCAACAAGTGATAACTGTTCACCAGATCCACATTTGTTTACCCACACATTGTCCACACCATATGTGTTTGGACAGTGAAGCTTACAGTTTTAAATGTGGTGCTCTGCTCCAGCATTTTGGATTTGAGATATAATGTTTCATATTAATTGACTGTAGAATGTCACCTTTTATTTAAAGGTATTTTCATACATATATATTTTACAGTTTATAAAATAAAATCTTTATGTATCTAGTTCTCCCATTTGAAAAAGTCATAAATTCTTTTTGTCAAAAGTTTAGTATTTGGTCCCATATTCCATGCCAACAGTGATTACATCAAGCTTATGATTCTACTAACTTGTTGAATTAATTTGCAGTTTGTCTTGGTTGTGTTTTAGATGTTTTCTTAATAGAAACTGAATGGTGAATAATGTCCTGTCATTTTGGAGCCACTTCACTTGTATTGTCAGTAAGAATAGAAGATGTTTCTGAACACTTCTACATTCATGTGGATGCTACTATGATGATGAATAATCAGGAATGAATAGAGAATAATGATGAATGAGAAAGTTACAGAGGTACAAAGATCAGACCCCCTCTGTTATTGGTAATGGTGAGAGGTTAGCATGTTTTGTTGTAGCCTCTGTTATTGGTAATGGTGAGAGGTTAGCATGTTTTGTTGTAGCCTCTGTTATTGGTAATGGTGAGAGGTTAGCATGTTTTGTTGTATCCTCTGTTATTGGTAATGGTGAGAGTTTAGCATGTTTTGTTGTCGTCTCTGTTATTGGTAATGGTGAGAGGTTAGCATGTTTTGTTGTATCCTCTGTTATTGGTAATGGTGAGAGATTAGCATGTTTTGTTGTAGCCTCTGTTATTGGTAATGGTGAGAGATTAGCATGTTTTGTTGTAGCCTCTGTTATTGGTAATGGTGAGAGGTTAGCATGTTTTGTTGTAGCCTCTGTTATTGGTAATGGTGAGAGGTTAGCATGTTTTGTTGTATCCTCTGTTATTGGTAATGGTGAGAGTTTAGCATGTTTTGTTGTCGTCTCTGTTATTGGTAATGGTGAGAGTTTAGCATGTTTTGTTGTATCCTCTGTTATTGGTAATGGTGAGAGTTTAGCATGTTTTGTTGTATCCTCTGTTATTGGTAATGGTGAGAGGTTAGTATGTTTTGTTGTAGTCCCTTATTGTTTTCTTTCATTATTATTCATGATGACAGAATGTCACACTTTATTTGAAAGGACACTCATATATCTAAACATTTAAAAAAAATATCTTGCCGCTGTTTTCACCACCAAAGAATATCAGTGTGGTTTTAATATGATTTGACTCTTTGCAGGCTGTCAGGCTGTCTAGTCACAGAGGAAGGCTGTGCTTCTCTGGTCTCAGCTCTGAGGTCAAACCCCTCACACCTGAGAGAGCTGGACCTGAGCTACAATCACCCAGGAGACTCAGGAGTCAGACTGCTCTCTGCTGGACTGGAGGATCCACACTGCAGACTGGAGAAACTCAAGTATGTAGAGGGTTTATGTCAATGTTCATATCAGACATGTTGGACTTATCAGGCTGGTTAAGACAAACATTCTGACCACCACTCGGAAAAAGTTACATGCTGACTGTGTGTGTGTGTTTCCTGTGTGTTTCCTGTGTGTGTTTGTGTGTTTCCTATGTGTTGTGTTTTTCCTGTGTGTGTGTGTGTGTGTGTTTCTTGTGTGTGTGTGTGTTTCCTGTGTGTCTGTGCACAAAGTTGTGTGTGTTCAATCTCTCACACACTGACACTCACTGGACACTCACAAACTGGACACACACACACACACAGTACACACACACACAGTACACACACACACACACACAGTACACACACACACAGTACACACACACACACAAACACTCACATACACACAAACACACGCTGGACACACACACACACACACACACACACACACACACACACACACACACACACACAGGACATTGTCCTGTGTGTATGTGTCCAGTGTGATTGTGTGTGTGTGTGTGTGTGTGTGTGTGTGTGTGTGTGTGTGTGTGTGTGTGTGTGTGTGTGTGTGTGTGTGTGTCCAGCGTGTGTTTGTGTGTGTGTGTGTACTGTGTGTGTGTGTACTGTGTGTGTGTGTGTGTGTGTGTGTGTGAGTTCAGGTGTATCCCTCAATGACTGTCTGTTCTTCTGCTTACCGCTACAGTGTGGAACATGGTGGAGAGAACAGAATGAAACCTGGACTTAGAAAATGTGAGTGTTGACTGCTGTGAAGAATATGACTAAGAATAAGTCTTAATTCAAGTTAAGTCAAAGACCACCATCATTACTGACTTGGTCATATTAAATATCAGCTGTAGTTCTACAGAAGCAGAAATCAGAGACACCAACGTTTACAAAGAGATGCTTTGACAATGTGTGTGTGTGTGTGTGTGTGTGTGTGTGTGGCGTGTTTGTGTTACGTAACAAATGTGTGTTTGTGTTCATGTTGTGTACGTGTGTGTGTGCGTATGCGTGTGCGCGTGCGCATGTGCGTGTGTGTGTGTGTGTGTGTGTGTGTGTGTGTGTGTAATTAATGTGAATAAGTGTGTTTTATATTACCATACAGTATAACATATATAACATTCAACAAGTCTCAAGTTACCTTAACTTCTCCTTTTGACACCTAGAAACATCTACATTAAATGAATTAGTGAAAAGTGAGTTAACATTCTAATGTGAATGATGATGATTTCTAATATTGTGTCTGGTTTCATCCATCAGATGTCTGTGATCTCACACTGGACCCAAACACAGTAAACAGACACCTCTCTCTGTCTGAGGAGAACAGAAAGGTGACATGGAGGAGAGAGGAGCAGCCGTATCCTGGTCACCCAGAGAGATTTGAGGTCTGGGAACAGGTGCTGTGTAGAGAGGGTCTGACTGGGCGCTGTTACTGGGAGGTAGAGTGGAGTGGGGGAGGGGCTGATATAGGAGTGACATATAAAGGAATCAACAGGAGAGGAGGGGGTTATGACTGTTATCTTGGATGGAATGACAAGTCCTGGAGTCTGTTCTGCTATGACAACAGTTACACTGCCTATCACAATAATAATCCCACTACCATAGACGTCCCCTCCTCCAGCCCCCACAGAGTAGGAGTGTATCTGGACTGGCCAGCCGGCACTCTGTCCTTCTATAGAGCCTCCTCTGACACACTGACCCACCTGATCACATTCAACTCCACATTCACTGAGCCCCTCTATCCAGGGATTTGGGTTTGTTATGACTCCTCAGTGTCCCTGAAATAATAACTTGACACACACACACACACACTGGACACACACACACACACACAGGACACACACACACACACACACTGGGTTTAGGCTTTGGTGGGAAGGCGACTCAGTGTCCCTGAAATAATTACACACACACACATTGAACATACATACACACACTGGACTCACAAAAATACACACACACCCTGGACACACACACACACACACACACTGAACACACACACACACAATTGGACACACACACACTGGACACACACACACTGGACAAAAACACACACACACATGCTGGACACACTGGACACACACACACTGAACAGACACACACACAATTGGACACACACACAATTGGACAAACACATACACACGTACACTGGACAAACACACACACACACACACACACTGGACAAACACACACACAGACACTGGACAAACACACACACACACACAGACACTGGACAAACACACACACACACACACACTGGACAAACACACACACACACACACACACACACACACTGGACAAACACAAACACACAAACACACACACTGGACAAACACACACACACACACACACACACACACACACACTGGACAAACACACACACGCACACTGGACACACACACACTGGACACACACACACTGGACAAACACACACTGAACACACTTGACAAACACACACACACACACACACACACACACACACACACACACTGGACTCACAAACACACACACACTGGACACACACACAGTGAACACACTGGACACACACACACTGAACACACTGGACAAACACACACACACTGGACAAACACACACACACTGGACAAAAACACACACACACACACACAGAAACTGGACTCACACACACTGGACTCACAAGCACACACACACACACACACACACTGGACAAACACACACACACACACACACACACACACACACACACACACACACACACACACTGGACTCACACACACTGAACACACACACACTGGACTCACAAAAACACACACACACACACACACACACACACACACACACACACACACACTGGACAAACACACACACACACACACACACACATTTGACAAACAAAAATACACACACACCCTGGACACACAAACAAACACACAAACACAATTGGACACACACACACACTGGACAAAAACACACACACATGCTGGACACACTGGACACACACACACACTGAACAGACACACACACAATTGGACACACACACAATTGGACACACACACACACACACTGGACAAACACACACACACACACTGGACAAACACACACACACACAGACACTGGACAAACACACACACACACACACACACACTGGACAAACACAAACACAAACACACACACACACACACACTGGACAAACACAAACACACACACACACTGGACAAACACACACACACACACACACACAGACACTGGACAAACACACACACACTCACACACTGGACAAAACACACACACACACACACACTGGACAAACAGACACACACACACTGGACAAAAACACACACACACAAAAGCACACACACACAGACACTGGACAAACACACACACATACACTGGACAAACACAAACACACACACACACACACACTGGACAAACACACACACGCACACTGGACACACACACACTGGACACACACACACTGAACACACTGGACAAACACACACTGAACACACTGGACAAACACACACACTGGACACACACACTGGACTCACAAACACACACACACTGGACACACACAGTGAACACACTGGACACACACACACTGCACATACTGGACAAACACACACACACTGGACAAACACACACACACACACTGGACAAAAACACACACACTGGACAAACTCTCACACACACACACACACACACACACTGGACTCACACATACTGAACACACACACACTGGACTCACAAAAACACACACACACACACACACACTGGACAAACACACACACACACACACACACACATTGGACAAACAAAAATACACACACAACCTGGACACACACACACACACAAACAATTGGACACACACACACACTGGACACACACTGAACACACACACACACACAATTGGACACACACTGAACACACACACACACACTGGACAAAAACACACACACACACTGGACAAACACACACACACACACACACACACACACACACTGGACAAACACACATACATGCTGGACACACTGGACAAACACACACACACACACACAATTGTACACACACACACACTGGACAGACACACACACACACACTGGACAAAAACACACACACACTGGACAAACACACAAACACACACACACACACACACTGGTCACACACACACACACACTGGACAAACACACACAAACACACACACACACACGGGACACACACACACTGAACACACTGGACAAACACACACACACACACACACACACACACACTGGGCAAACACACACTGGACACACACACACACACACACTGAACACACTGGACACAAACACACACAAACTGGACAAACACACAAACACACACACACACACACACTGGACACACACACACTGGACACACACACACACACACACACACACACACACACACACTGAACACACTGGACACACACACACACACACTAGACACACACACACACACACAGACACACTGGACACACGTACTGGACTCACACACAGACACTGGACAAACACACACACACACACACACACACACTGGACAAACACACACACTGAACTCACTGGACAAACACACACACACACACACACACACACACACACACACACACACACACACACACACACACTGAACAAACACACACACACTGGACACACACACACTGAACACACTGGACACACACACACTGGACAAACACACACACGCACACACACACACACACACTGGACAAACACACACACACACACACACTGGACAAAACACACACACACACAGACACTGGACTCACACACACTGGACTCACAAGCACACACACACACACTGGACTCACAAAACACACACACACACACACACACACACACTGGACAAACACACACACACTGGACAAACACACACACACACAATTGGACACACACACACACTGGACAAACACACACACACACACTGGACAAACACACACACACACACAGACACTGGACAAACACACACACACACACACACACACTGGACAAACACAAACACAAACACACACACACACACACACTGGACAAACACAAACACACACACACACTGGACAAACACACACACACACACACACACAGACACTGGACAAACACACACACACTCACACACTGGACAAACACACACACACACACACACTGGACAAACAGACACACACACACTGGACAAAAACACACACACACAAAAGCACACACACACAGACACTGGACAAACACACACACATACACTGGACAAACACAAACACACACACACACACACACTGGACAAACACACACACGCACACTGGACACACACACACTGGACACACACACACTGAACACACTGGACAAACACACACTGAACACACTGGACAAACACACACACTGGACACACACACTGGACTCACAAACACACACACACTGGACACACACAGTGAACACACTGGACACACACACACTGCACATACTGGACAAACACACACACACTGGACAAACACACACACACACACTGGACAAAAACACACACACTGGACAAACTCTCACACACACACACACACACACACACTGGACTCACACATACTGAACACACACACACTGGACTCACAAAAACACACACACACACACACACACTGGACAAACACACACACACACACACACACACATTGGACAAACAAAAATACACACACAACCTGGACACACACACACACACAAACAATTGGACACACACACACACTGGACACACACTGAACACACACACACACACACACAATTGGACACACCACTGAACACACACACACACACTGGACAAAAACACAAACACACACTGGACAAACACACACACACACACACACACACACACACACTGGACAAACACACATACATGCTGGACACACTGGACAAACAAACACACACACACACAATTGTACACACACACACACTGGACAAACACACACACACACACTGGACAAAAACACACACACACTGGACAAACACACAAACACACACACACACACACACACTGGTCACACACACACACACACTGGACAAACACACACAAACACACACACACACACGGGACACACACACACTGAACACACTGGACAAACACACACACACACACACACACACACTGGGCAAACACACACTGGACACACACACACACACACACTGAACACACTGGACACAAACACACACAAACTGGACAAACACACAAACACACACACACACACACACTGGACACACACACACTGGACACACACACACACACACACACACACACACACACTGAACACACTGGACACACACACACACACACTAGACACACACACACACACAGACACACTGGACACACGTACTGGACTCACACACAGACACTGGACAAACACACACACACACACACACACACACTGGACAAACACACACACTGAACTCACTGGACAAACACACACACACACACACACACACACACACACACACACACACACACACACACACACACACACACTGAACAAACACACACACACTGGACACACACACACTGAACACACTGGACACACACACACTGGACAAACACACACACGCACACACACACACACACTGGACAAACACACACACACACACACTGGACAAAACACACACACACACAGACACTGGACTCACACACACTGGACTCACAAGCACACACACACACACTGGACTCACAAAACACACACACACACACACACACACACACACTGGACAAACACACACACACTGGACAAACACACACACACACAATTGGACACACACACACACTGGACAAACACACACACACACACACTGGACAAACACACACATGCACACTGGACACACACACACACACACACTGGACACACACACACACACTGGACACACACACACAATGGACACACACACATGCGCGTCTTCCTATAATTGTGACCTTGACCCAGGACCTCTTACAATAAAATGTATTTTATGTTGAATAACAAATTGTACAATTATATACAATTATATATGGCCATACGCTCAATAGTTGTACAAGTATACAAGGATATATTGTACTTTTCATAATAAAACACACTTGAAACAAGAAAATGCCTGTTAATTGATTTTACGTTTCCTCTGTCAGGTTGACGTTAACCTGCGACTGGTTGAAACATGAAACAAGTATGAAATGAAATACAAAACAATTAAATATGTGGAATAGAATTAAACAAATTGTACAATTAGTACAACAGAGTGGTGTGATGCAGGGTCACTATAGCAACATAGTGTTGTGATGCAGGGTCACTATAGCAACATAGTGTTGTGATGCAGGGTCACTATAGCAACAGAGTGTTGTGATGCAGGGTCACTATAGCAACATAATGTTCAGAGTTCTCTCTGTTCTTTCTCTCTCTGTTCTTTCTCTCTCTGCTCTCCCTGATCTGTCTCTCTGCCCTCTCTGCTCTCTCTCCCTCTCTGCTCTCTCACTCTTTTCTTCCTCTCTGCTCTCTCACTATTTTCTCTCTGCTCTGCTCTCTCTTTTCTCTGCTCTCTCACTCTCTGCTTTCTTTTCTCTGTTCTCTGCTCTCAGCTCTCTCTGCCCTCTCTCTCTCTGCTCTCAGCTCTCTCTGCCCCTCTGCTCTCTCTCCCTCTCTGCTCTCTCACTCTTTTCTCTCTGCTCTGCTCTCTCTTTTCTCTCTGCTCTCTCTCCCTCTCTGCTCTCTCACTCTTTTCTCTCTGTTCTCTGCTCTCTTCTCTGCTCTCTTTCTTCTCACTCTCTGCTCTCTCTCTTCTCTCTCAGCCTGCTCTCTGCTCTCTGTGCTCTCTCTTTTCTCTGCTCTCTCTCTCTGTCCTCTCTGCTCTCTCACTCTTTGCTCTCTCACTCTCTCTTTGCTTTCTCAGCCTGCTCTCTGCTCTCTCTCTCCCTCTCTCTCTCTGCTCGCTCTTCTATCTATTCTCTGCTCTCTCTCTCCCTCTGCTCTTTGTTCTCTTCTCTCTGTTCTCTGCTCTCTCTGCTCTCTCTCTGCGCTCTCTCTCTGTTCTCTGCTCTCTCTCTGCTCTCTCTGCTCTGCTGCTCTCTCTCTCTGCCCTCTGCTCTCTCTCTGCTCACTCGTCTCTCTGTTTTCTGCTCTCTCTGCTCTCTCTGCTCTCACTCCCTCTGCTCTCTCTGTTCTCTGCTCTTTCTCTCTCTCTGTCTGCTCTCTCTCTTCTCTCTGTTCTCTGCTCTCTCTCTTCTCTCTGTTCTCTCTGCTCTCTTATCTCTTCTCTGTTCTCTGCTCTCTCTCTCTTCTCTCTCTGCTCTGCTGCTCTCTCTACCCGCTCTCTCGGCTCTCTCACTCTCTATCTCTGCTCTCTCTGATCTCTCTCTCACTCTCTGCTCTCTCTCTTTCCTCTCTCAGCCTGCTCTCCGCTCTCTCCCCCTCTCTCTCTAATGCTCTCTCTCTCAGCCTTCTCTCTCTCTCTCTCTCTCTCTCTACTCTCTCTGCTCTCTCTCTTTTCTCTCTCCCTATCGGGTCTCTTCTACTCCCTCTGCCCTCTCTATTTGCTTTCTCTGCTCTCTTGCTTTTCTCTGCTCTCTCTGCTCACTCTCTCAGCTCTCTCTCTTTCTGCTCTCATTATCTGCTGTCTCTCTCTGCTCTCTGTCTCCCTCTGCTCTGTCTGCTCTCTCTCTGTTCTCTGCTCTCCCACTCCCTCTGCTTTCTCTGCTCTCCCTTCTCTCTGTTCTCTCTGTTCTCTGCTCTCTCTGTTCTCTGCTCTCTGTTCTCTGCTCTCTCTGTTCTCTGCTCTCTCTGTTCTCTGCTCTCTCTGTTCTCTGCTCTCTCTCTCCCTCTGCTCTCTCTGTTCTCTGCTCTCTCTCTCCCTCTGCTCTGTCTGCTCTCTCTCTCTTCTCTCTGTTCTCTGCTCTCTCACTCCCTCTGCTTTCTCTCTTCTCTCTGCTCTCTCTCTCTTCTCTCTCTCTGTTTTCTTTTCTCTGCCCTTTGTTCTCTCTGCTCTGCTGCTCTCTCTACCCGCTCTCTCTGCTCTCTCACTCTCTATCTCTGCTCTCTCTGCTCTCTATCTCTTTCTCTCTAATGCTCTCTGCCCTCTCTCAGCCTTCTCTCGCTCTCTGCTCTCTCAGCCTGCTTTCTGCCTGCTTCCTGCTCTCTTTTCTCTGCTCTCTTATCTCTGCTTTCTCTCTTTTCTCTCTCGCTTTTCTCTGTTCTCTGCTCTCTCCCTCTCTCTGCTCTCTCTGTTCTCTGCTCTCTCTCTCCATCTGCTATGTCTGCTCTCTCTTCTCTCTGTTCTCTGCTCTCTCACTTCCTATGCTCTCTCTGTTCTCTGCTCTCTCTGCTCTATGCTCTCTCTCTGTTTTCTGCTCTCTCTCTCCCTCTGCTATGTCTGCTCTCTCTCTCTTCTCTCTGTTCTCTGCTCTCTCTCTGTTTTCTTCTCTCTGCCCTTTGTTCTCTCTGCTCTGCTGCTCTCTACCCGCTCTCTCTGCTCTCTCTCTCTTTCTCTCTAATGCTCTCTGCCCTCTCTCAGCCTTTTCTCACTCTGCTCTCTCTGCCTGCTTTCTGCTCTCTTTTCTCTGCTCTCTTTTCTCTGCTCTCTCTCTTTTCTCTCTCGCTTTTCTCTGCTCTCTGCTCTCTCTTTCTGCTCTCATTATCTGCTGTCTCTCTGCTCCATCTCTCTCTGCTCTCTCTTCTCTCTGTTCTCTGCTCTCTCTGTTCTCTGCTCTCTCTGCTCTATGCTCTCTCTCTGTTTTCTGCTCTCTCTCTCTCTTCTCTCTGTTCTCTGCTCTCTCTGTTTTCTTCTCTCTGCCCTTTGTTCTCTCTGCTCTGCTGCTCTCTCTACCCGCTCTCTCTGCTCTCTCACTCTCTATCTCTGCTCTCTCTGCTCTCTCTCTCTTTCTCTCTAATGCTCGCTGCCCTCTCTCAGCCTTCTCTCGCTCTCTGCTCTCTCAGCCTGCTTTCTGCCTGCTTTCTGCTCTCTTTTCTCTGCTCTCTTTTCTCTGCTCTCTCTCTTTTCTCTCACGCTTTCTCTGCTCTCTCTCTTTCTGCTCTCATTATCTGCTGTCTCTCTGCTCCATCTCTCTCTGCTCTCTCTCCCTCTGCTATGTCTGCTCTCTCTCACTTCCTCTGTTCTCTGCTCTCTCTGTCAGGATTTGGCCAGGGTTGTTCCGGGTTTTGGTCACTAGATGCTCCCATTGTGCTTTTTGACCTTATGTTTTTTCCCTTGTTCCCCATTATTATTTGCACCTGTGCCTCGTTTCCCCTGATTGTATTTAAACCCTTAGTTTCCCTCAGTTCTGTGATCTGTGTTTGTATGTAAGGGATTTCACCCCCGTAGTGGACAAAAATGAATGGCAAGTTATTGGCATAGGACAAACCATGCACACATTGGCCAATACCACCCAAAGCGGCGTTGATTCATGCAAAGTTTACTTCTATTGCCATATGGGTATTGCCAGTTGTAACACTTCAAAAATCCAACAGGTGGCGATTGCACTCCACCATGGTTTTTCATATTGGTATTGGACTCCAAGTCAACATCCAAAAGCCAAATTTTGAAAAAACGAATTTTTTGAAAAAAACGTATCACCCCTTAAAAAAGTGCTTTCTGGACCGTTTTTCGAAATTCTTTCGCTTTTTTTGACAATTACACATGTATAAGAACTGTATGAAAATACTTTTGTCCAATTTTATTATCATAATTTTTTTAATTTTTTTACTTGCGCATATTGCATATGTTTTGTCCATTTGCAATATGATTTCATAGGAAGTCAGAAGTCAAAAGTCAAAAATTATAAAATTTCATAAAAAACTTCACACACCCCTAAAAAAGTGCTTTCTGGACCGTTTTTCGAATTTTTTTCGCATTTTGTGTCAGTTACACACGTATAAGAACTGTATCAACATACTTTAGTCATATTTTATTATCATAATTTTTTTTATTTTTTTTACTTGCGCATATTGCATGTGTTTTGTCCATCTGCAATATGATTTCATAGGAAGTCAGAAGTCAAAAGTCAAAAATTATTAAATTTCATAAAAAACTTCACACACCCCTAAAAAAGTGCTTTCTGGACCGTTTTTCGAAAAATTTTCGAATTTTGTGTCAGTTACACAAGTATAAGAACTGTATCAACATACTTTAGTCATATTTTATTATCATAATGTTTTTTTTTTTTTTTGCTTGTGCATAAGGCATATGTTTTGTGGGGGCCAAATGTCATAAGAAATTTGACATGCTCAAAAATCCTTCAGAAATGCAAAATTGACTGGCCTGATGAACTCGGGATGGCCGGGCAGTGATTGTTGTTCCTTTCGATCACTCGTGGTGTTGATTTCATCATGTCCATTTGGTGATTTTTCTCACTCTTTCAAAGTCACTGTGCATTTGCCATATGGTTAACTGGGCAGTCACCATCACCAATTTGTCATGCCATAAAAATCATGTAGGAATGCCAAATTGACTGGCCCGATGACATAGGGATGGCTGGGCAGTTATTCTGGTACCTCTCCATCGCTCGTTTGGGTTGATTTCAGAATGTCGCTTTTGGTGATGGTACCTCACCGCTTAAACATATTGCAAATGTCCCTTACTTTTGCAAAGTCACTAAAAATTCTTGCAGGAATGCCAAATTGACTGGCCCGATGACCTCGGGATGGCTGGGCAGTGATACTGGTACCTCTCCATCGCTCGTTTGGGTTGATTTCAGAATGTCGCTTTTGGTGATGGTACCTCACCGCTTAAACATATTGCTAATGGACAAGAGTCACCTGCAAGTCACCGTCCATCAGTCAATTTGATATCATTCTGACACCAAACTGATACAAACTGACACCAAACCCACTTTTCCCAACTCATTTAGGAGCCAAGTATAACATACTTCAGAGCTGGCCCAAAATTCACAAGGCCTTCGGTACAAAACATTAAAAAACCATAAAACACATAGTTACTTTCTAGCTGCGGGGCCAGTTCGGACATTATGTGTAGTCCTATGTGAGGCGACCCCGAATCCCGAGTTTTGGCCCGATAGGTCATTTGGTGTCCGAGTAAAAGCCTAATTGGTGCTGAAAATCCACTTTTTTCAATGCCTTGCTACGGGGTCCTTGAATGAGCTATCGGACCGAGATGTTGGGTTCTGTCTCTATGGGCCGAGACGGTCACAATGCACCTAGTCTTGTGTCTCTGGGACATTTCTAAATGTCGCCATTTTCGTAATGGTCAAAATGAATTGAAGTCATTGCAAATGTTCGAAGCTGTTTCTCGGTTCGAGAACCTCCTAGAGCGCCGTAACTCACCACGCACTATCTACCTGAGTTCTAGAACAGGATTCTAAAGTTTCGGAACTCTAGGTCTGACGGTTCTTTTTTAGCTCGAACAAAGCTAACTATTGGAGGCACTGTCAGTCTCTACACACCCCAATACGTCCCTCCATCCAAGTTGTGTATCTGTGTGATTTATTTTTCCTTTGAATTTTTATGGGAAAAATGACTGATTTACAGTTCATGGGGGTTGTCTAATCACACATATGAAGTTTTGGACAGATCTGATTTTTTTAACCCTTCCAAACAGCCCCTGAGACACCAATTATGGCACTTCCGGTTGGCACAGGAAGCTATAAATACACACATGTCTTGACTGACATAGAAACCTAGGGAATCCTGAGTTTTAAGTCTTTAAGTTGAGAATTGACTGATCTACACAGGGTTGAATAATGCAGAGGCCTCGGCACCTTTCGAGGTGATGTACATCCAAATACCTTTTGGGTCAATTTAACCACTTCCGGTTGCTCCAGGAAGCTTAGAATCGACACAGGTAGACCTCATAGTGGTCTGATGGAATGTCATAGAAGACAGGTTCATACAGCATTCATAACCCATAAAGACCCCAGGTTGTATTTAGGGGAGCAGGCAATGTATTCCTATGGGGAGAGAAGTCAATGCACACTGTTTTTTTGTAAACACCTTCTTTTAACTGTGAAAGGTTAATGCCACACAGTCAAGGTTAGGCTTGCACAGATCGGGAGGACCTTAGGAACAGTCCTGTGTTTGAATTGTCCTTCTAAACCTAACGGTTCCGCCGCTGTCACCCAAAATCCAATGACATTGTGGTGCAGGCATCATTGTGGGCCTATTTTTCTCATGGTCGCTGCGCTCAGACCGAGCGAGCTACGGTCAAGAGGGGCACCTCGTTGGACTCGGCACGGCCTTGGGATTATGTTTATGCCATTGCCTGCTCTCTGTGTCTTTAAACACCACGCTTTGTCACTCCATCCTTGCTGTGTGTGTGTGTGAGAGCTTTTCTTTGACATTTGTTGGGAAAAATGACTCATTTACAGTTCATGGGGGTTGTCTAATCACACATATGAAGTTTTGGACAGATCTGATTTTTTTAACCCTTCCAAACAGCCCCTGAGTCACCAATTATGGCACTTCCGGTTGGCACAGGAAGCTATAAATACACACATGTCTTGACTGACATAGAAACCTAGGGAATCCTGAGTTTTAAGTCTTTAAGTTGAGAATTGACTGATCTACACAGGGTTGAATAATGCAGAGGCCTCGGCACCTTTCGAGGTGATGTACATCCAAATACCTTTTGGGTCAATTTAACCACTTCCGGTTGCTCCAGGAAGCTTAGAATCGACACAGGTAGACCTCATAGTGGTCTGATGGAATGTCATAGAAGACAGGTTCATACAGCATTCATAACCCATAAAGACCCCAGGTTGTATTTAGGGGAGCAGGCAATGTATTCCTATGGGGAGAGAAGTCAATGCACACTGTTTTTTTGTAAACACCTTCTTTTAACTGTGAAAGGTTAATGCCACACAGTCAAGGTTAGGCTTGCACAGATCGGGAGGACCTTAGGAACAGTCCTGTGTTTGAATTGTCCTTCTAAACCTAACGGTTCCGCCGCTGTCACCCAAAATCCAATGACATTGTGGTGCAGGCATCATTGTGGGCCTATTTTTCTCATGGTCGCTGCGCTCAGACCGAGCGAGCTACGGTCAAGAGGGGCACCTCGTTGGACTCGGCACGGCCTTGGGATTATGTTTATGCCATTGCCTGCTCTCTGTGTCTTTAAACACCACGCTTTGTCACTCCATCCTTGCTGTGTGTGTGTGTGAGAGCTTTTCTTTGACATCTGTTGGGAAAAATGACTGATTTACAGTTCATGGGGGTTGTCTAATCACACATATGAAGTTTTGGACAGATCTGATTTTTTTAACCCTTCCAAACAGCCCCTGAGTCACCAATTATGGCACTTCCGGTTGGCACAGGAAGCTATAAATACACACATGTCTTGACTGACATAGAAACCTAGGGAATCCTGAGTTTTAAGTCTTTAAGTTGAGAATTGACTGATCTACACAGGGTTGAATAATGCAGAGGCCTCGGCACCTTTCGAGGTGATGTACATCCAAATACCTTTTGGGTCAATTTAACCACTTCCGGTTGCTCCAGGAAGCTTAGAATCGACACAGGTAGACCTCATAGTGGTCTGATGGAATGTCATAGAAGACAGGTTCATACAGCATTCATAACCCATAAAGACCCCAGGTTGTATTTAGGGGAGCAGGCAATGTATTCCTATGGGGAGAGAAGTCAATGCACACTGTTTTTTTGTAAACACCTTCTTTTAACTGTGAAAGGTTAATGCCACACAGTCAAGGTTAGGCTTGCACAGATAGGGAGGACCTTAGGAACAGTCCTGTGTTTGAATTGTCCTTCTAAACCTAACGGTTCCGCCGCTGTCACCCAAAATCAAATGACATTGTGGTGCAGGCTTCATTGTGGGCCTATTTTTCTCATGGTCGCTGCGCTCAGACCGAGCGAGCTACGGTCAAGCGGGGCACCTCGTTGGACTCGGCCCTGCCTTGGGATTATGTTTATGCCATTGCCTGCTCTCTGTGTCTTTAAACACCACGCTTTGTCACTCCATCCTTGCTGTGTGTGTGAGAGCTTTTCTTTGACATCTGTTGGGAAAAATGACTGATTTACAGTTCATGGGGGTTGTCTAATCACACATATGAAGTTTTGGACAGATCTGATTTTTTTAACCCTTCCAAGCAGCCCCTGAGACACCAATTATGGCACTTCCGGTTGGCACAGGAAGCTATAAATAAACTCATATCCTCATTGGGGTATGCCTTTACAGAATCCTGAGTTTTAAGTCTTTACGTTAAGAACTGAGTTATTTACGGAGGGTTTAGTGAGTGTGTGTTATTTCAGAAAATCATAGAAAATCACAGAAATGTCGCAGAGCTCCGCAGCACATTTTAAAAATACTCGTATGAACACCCTGCAACTGGATCTGTAACCGTTGAAAAAAAAAACACCTATATCTGAACATCACGATCTGGTCAACGTACGATTTCTCGTAAATGACGATAGATAAATGGCCGATTTTTTTTTTTTTATTGACACCGGAGGCTCCTTGACTTTGACGTGAAGTGAAAAAATCTTTTCTCTATTTTCATTTTGGACCTTTAATCCCAGAAATATGGCCATAACTCAAAAACCGTTGAGGCCTAGACGCCATCTTGTTCGGGGCCATCTTCCCATAATGCCAAACCTACGCTCACCAAGTTTCGGCTTCGAAATATTTTCGGTTTCCGAGATATGGCACGTTGTGATTCGTGATGTTTTGTCCAATAGCAATATGATTGCTTATGCCCTCTTGTGGGATATTCCGGCATTGCGCAAAAATGGGCTAAAATTTGTTTATTTTATTAAACGAAAACCGAATGTCCGACAAAGTTCATTTGATGACTTCCCGGTAGGTCTGGCCCTACCGCTCGGCCCGACGCCGTCCCCGAATTTCTAAAATGTTTTCGGACGTCTAGTAAGGGACCGTACAGTTCCAATAGGGACTTTCTCACTAACTATACGGTGATTGTCGAAATGTTCCCTTAAGGTATGTTAGCACCCAGCCCTAGTGTTCTGTGTATTCTTGTCGTTTCCGGTGGATGCTTTTGTGGAATTCTGTTTTTGTTTTCGAGTATCTCTTGAGGCTTTTTTGTGCTATTCCTACCACCTTTTGGATTTGCCAATTTTTGTATTGAAGGACTTCTCCTTTTTACTTTATTAAATACACCGTCTTAAGTCCTGCTGTGTCTGCCTCATCTTCTGGGTTCTGCTGACTATTCGTGGCTCAGTTGGTTAAGTGACTGTTTCTCACTTCGGAGACCAGGTTCGTAACCGGGTCCTGACAGAAACACAGAGCCAAAAATGAACCCAGAGGCAGCCAGTTCCCAGGACCTTTTTGCCATGCTGTCCCACCACCAGGAGACTGTACAACGCCACGAAGCCGCCCTGGTTCAGCAAGAGGCCTTAATGGCTAGACATTCTCATCTTCTGTCGGAGATGCTGACTTCCATTAAGCAAATATCTGATCGTCTTACCCCGGCAACAGTTCCCGTCCCAGTACCTCAGATTCACGTACCCATGGCAGTTAACCCCCTGGCTGAACCTCGTCTTCCACCTCCCCAACGGTTCTCAGGTGATCCAAGTGCTTGTAAAGCGTTTCTCACCCAATGTTCTCTCTCCTTTGAGCTACAACCCTCGTTGTTTCCCACCGACCGGTCTAAGATCGCTTATATCATCACCCTGCTGTCGGAAAAAGCCCTGGCCTGGGCTACTGCTGTGTGGGATGCCCATAGTTCCTGCTGTGCCAGCTACTCTGCCTTTGCTGAGGAATTCAAACGAGTGTTTCAAGGCCCAAGCAGTGGTTCTGACTCAGCCAAACAGCTCCTGACTCTCCACCAAGGTTGGCGCAGCGTGACGGACTATGCCATCCAGTTCCGCACGGTGGCAGCAGCAAGTGGCTGGAACAACGAGGCGCTCACGGTGTGCTTTCTGAAAGGCCTTTCCGACACTATCCAAGATGAACTGGCCACTCGGGAACCACCGGACAATCTCGAGTCCCTGATCAAGTTGGCCTCACGCATTGACCAACGTCTGAGAGAGAGAGAACTCAACCGTAGACCTCTAGCCCCTATCAGTCCCAGCTCCGAGTCCCCACCTTTATCCTCGCTGGCTCCATCGGAACCCATGCAGATTGGACGCATCTCCCAGGCTGAGAGAGACCGCCGGATGAGGGAGCGACGCTGTCTATATTGCGGCAAACCGGGCCATTTCCGTTCCATGTGTCCCGGGCTCCAGGGAAACGCTCTGTGCCGTACAGACCGGGGGGAACTGTAACGGGAAACATAACCTCCTCCCATCCGTCCAACTCCCGTCTGCTCATTCCAGTCACCCTCTCCTGGGACAACCACAAGCTTCACCTTCAAGCCTTGGTAGACTCTGGAGCCGCAGGTAACTTCATGGATGGTGTCTGGGCGAAGGAGAATGGCGTTCCCTCTGAACCTCTAAGTGAACCCATGAGGGTCACTACATTGGATGGAAGCCCTTTGGGATCTGGACTTGTCACTCATGTCACTACCTCCTTGCGACTTTCAGTTTCACAACACCAGGAATTGATGAACTTTCATTTGATCTCCTGTTCCGAGTTCCCTCTCGTCCTTGGATACCCCTGGCTTCACAGCCATAACCCTCACATCGACTGGTCTGTGGGCACTATCAAGCAGTGGGGTCCTACGTGCCAAGCTGCTTGTATTTTCCAGAATTCCCCGAGTTCTACTCCCGAGTCTTTAGAATCCATCGACCTGACCCGAGTTCCCGAGTGTTACCATGACCTCAAACTGGTGTTTAGCAAACAGAGGGCCACCATGCAACCACCCCATAGACCTTACGATTGCCCCATCGACCTGTTTCCGGGCACTTGCCCCCCCAGGGGTCGGATCTTTTCCCTATCTCCACCCGAACGAGCTGCTATGGATACCTACATCAAGGACGCTCTGGAAGCAGGCCTCATGCGTCCATCCACCTCCCCGGCGGGAGCAGGGTTTTTCTTTGTGGCCAAGAAAGACGGTGGATTACGTCCTTGCATCGACTACCGGGGACTCAATGCCATAACCGTCCGTAACCGTTACCCGCTACCCCTTATGGCCACAGCCTTCGAGCTGCTCCAGGAAGCAGTTGTTTTCACTAAGCTTGACCTGCGGAACGCATACCATCTTGTGCGGATCAGACCTGGTGACGAGTGGAAGACCGCTTTCAACACGCCTACTGGTCACTATGAATACTTGGTGATGCCCTTCGGCCTGACCAACGCCCCAGCGGTGTTCCAAGCTCTCATAAACGATGTGCTTAGGGATATGCTTAACATATTTGTGTTCGTTTACTTGGATGACATCCTCATCTTTTCGAGCTCCCTTCAAGAACACACTAAGCATGTCAGACAAGTACTCAAACGCCTCCTGGACAGCCATCTGTACGTTAAGCCGGAAAAATGTGAATTCCATTCATCCCGAGTACAATTCCTGGGATTTGTAGTGGAACCCGGTCGAGTCCAAATGGACCCCAGGAAGGTAGGGGCGGTAGCGGATTGGCCCACCCCCAAATCCGTTAAGGAAGTTCAGCGTTTCCTGGGCTTCACAAACTTTTACCGCAAGTTCATCAAGAACTTCAGCTTGGTGGCAGCCCCTCTCTCAGCTTTAACCAAGGGTGGCAATGCAAGGTTTTTGTGGGGAAGAGAAGCTGAGACGGCATTCCAAGGACTCAAGCAGCGCGTTCTCTCTGCTCCCATCCTGATACTACCGACTACGGATGAACCATTTGTGGTGGAGGTAGACGCATCAGAGGTTGGTGTTGGAGCTGTCCTGTCTCAGAGGGGTGAAGACAAGAAGCTTCATCCGTGCGCTTTCTTCTCACACCGGCTTACCCCGACTGAGAGGAACTACGATGTGGGGGATCGTGAACTCCTAGCGGTTAAGATGGCATTGAAGGAATGGAGACACTGGCTCGAGGGGGCTTCTCACCCGTTTCAAGTGCTTACGGACCACAAAAATCTGGAGTATATCCAGCAGGCGAAGCGGTTGAACTCTAGACAAGCTAGATGGTCTCTTTTCTTCAATCGATTCCAGTTTATCCTCACCTATCGGCCCGGGTCGAAGAATCTCAAACCGGATGCCCTGTCCCGAGTCTACGCTCCTGCCATTCGAGATGACACGGACATGCCTGTCCTTCCTGCTGCTAAGATTGTGGCTCCGATCTCGTGGCAAGTTGAGGATACCGTGAGACGTGCTCAAGCTAGCGAACCGGACCCGAAAGGAGGTCCTGCCAATCGGTTGTTTGTCCCCAAGGCAGTGAGGACTCAGGTCCTTCTGTGGGGGCACTCCTCTCGCCTCACCTGTCATCCGGGCGTAGGTCGCACCTTGGAGTTCATCCAGCGTAAGTTCTGGTGGCCTACCATAAGAGAAGACGTTGCCACTTTCGTCAATGCCTGTCCCGTGTGCTGCCAGGGCAAATCTTCTCACCTCCGCCCTCAAGGACTCCTTCACCCTTTACCTGTTCCCCACAGACCCTGGTCCCATATCTCATTGGACTTTATTACTCCTCCATCCCATGGCAATACTACTATCCTAGTCATAATCGACAGGTTTTCAAAGGCGGCCAGGTTCGTCCCTCTGACTAAGTTACCTTCTGCCAAGGAAACGGCTGAGTTGGTAATTAATCATGTGTTCCGAGTCTTCGGCATTCCTCAAGATATGGTTTCTGACAGAGGTCCCCAGTTCGCCTCAAGGTTTTGGAAGGCCTTCTGCCAACACATGGGGGCTTCTGCCAGTCTATCTTCAGGGTACCATCCGGAGTCCAACGGCCAAACAGAGAGGATGAATCAAGAGCTGGAAACCACCCTCCGATGTATGACTCGTGACAACCCGTCCACATGGTCATCCTTTATTGTTTGGGCCGAATACGCGCACAACACCTTGCGCTTCTCCTCCACTGGTATGTCCCCGCACGAGTGTCAGTTTGGCTATGCTCCTCCATTGTTCCCGGACCAGGAGGCAGAAGTCAGAGTGCCTTCAGCCTTGAAGTTCGTCAGACGCTGTCGGCTTATGTGGAGGAAGACCCGTCTTAATCTTATGCGTTCCTCACAGAGGTACCAACAACAAGCCAACAGACGTCGCCGTCCCGGGCCTACCCTGCGCCCCGGCCAGAGAGTCTGGCTCTCCACAAGAGACTTACCTCTACGGGTGGAGTCTCGCAAGCTGTCCCAAAAATACATCGGTCCCTTCAAGGTTGCCAGGAGAGTTAACCCAGTTTCTTATCGCCTACACTTACCCAGATCCCTTAAGATTAATCCCACATTTCACATTTCATTGTTAAAACCTGTTGTTTTTCTCCCCTTGTCCCGGCAGACAGACCTCCCCCTCCGCCTCGTGTCATTGGAGGCCAGCCGGCTTATACCGTCCATCGGATACTGGATTCCCGCCGGGTGCAGCGGTCCTGGCAGTATCTGGTGGACTGGGAAGGCTACGGTCCCGAGGAGCGCTCCTGGGTTCCTGCCAAAGACATCCTGGACCCTGACCTCATTCGTCAGTTCAGGGCCCTCCACCCTGAGAGAGCTGGTAGGAACGTCAGGAGCCGTTCCTAGGGGGGGGGGATTCTGTCAGGATTTGGCCAGGGTTGTTCCGGGTTTTGGTCACTAGATGCTCCCATTGTGCTTTTTGACCTTATGTTTTTTCCCTTGTTCCCCATTATTATTTGCACCTGTGCCTCGTTTTCCCCTGATTGTATTTAAACCCTTAGTTTCCCTCAGTTCTGTGCTCTGTGTTTGTATGTTAGCACCCAGCCCTAGTGTTCTGTGTATTCTTGTCGTTTCCGGTGGATGCTTTGTGGAATTCTGTTTTTGTTTTCGAGTATCTCTTGAGGCTTTTTTGTGCTATTCCTACCACCTTTTGGATTTGCCAATTTTTGTATTGAAGGACTTCTCCTTTTTACTTTATTAAATACACCGTCTTAAGTACTGCTGTGTCTGCCTCATCTTCTGGGTTCTGCTGACTATTCGTGGCTCAGTTGGTTAAGTGACTGTTTCTCACTCCGGAGACCCAGGTTCGTAACCGGGTCCTGACACTCTCTCTGCTCTATGCTCTCTCTCTGTTTTCTGTTCTCTCTCTCCGTCTGCTCTCTCTCTTCTCTCTGTTCTCTGCACTCTCTGTTCTCTGCTCTCTCTCTCTCTGTTTTCTGCTCTCTCTGCCCTTTGTTCTCTCTGCTCTGCTGCTCTCCCTACCCGCTCTCTCTGCTCTCTTTGATCTCTGCTCTCTCTTTTCCCTGCTCTCTGCTCTCTCTGTGTGCTCTGCTCTCTTCTCTCTCTCTCACACACACTCTGCTCTCTGATCTCTCCCACACTCTCTCTCTCAAACACTCTCTGCTCTCTCGCTCTCCCACACTATGCTCTCTCTCTCTGCTCCCTCTCTCTCTCCCACACTCTGCTCTCTCTCTCTCCCACACTCTGCTCTCTCTCTCTCTCTCTCCCACATTCTCTGCTCTCTCTAACTTTCTCCATCTTAACACTGGTGCAGTTTGGACAATCACCACTTGATGTTAAACCAGAAGTGATGAAAACAACATCACTGCAGAGAGAGAGAGTCTAATATACTGATATACAGCAGCATTCAGAAAGTATTCAGACCCCTTGACTTTTTCCACATTTTGTCACGTTACAGCCTTATTCTAAAATGGATTAAATGTGTTTTATCCCTCAATCTACACACAATAACCCAGAATTACAAAGCAAAAACAGTTTATTTTATGTGTGAACATTTTTATAAAAAAAAAAATTAAATATCACATTTACATAAGTATTCAGACCCTTGGCTCAGTACTGTTTTGAAACACCTTTGGCAGCGATTACAACCTTGAGTCTTCATGGGTTATGAGGCTACAAGCTTGGCACACCTGTATTTAGGGAGTTTCTCCCATTCTTCGCTGCACAGCTATTTTCAGGTCTCTCCAGAGATGTTCGATCGGGTTCAAGTCCAGGCTTAGGATCATGGTCCTGTTGTCCAGTCTGTGTATTCTATACTGGGATGGTAGAGAGTCAGAACAGAGGGAAAGAGAGAGAGGGGGAGGGGAGAGAGTCAGAACAGAGGGAAAGAGAGAGAGGGGGAGGGGAGAGAGTCAGAACAGATGGAAAGAGAGAGAGGGAGGGGAGAGAGTCAGAACAGATGGAAAGAGAGAGAGAGGGAGTGGAGACAGAGGATGTGTAGAAGGTGCTTTATGTTTGGTAATTGGGGGCCTTTGGGGGCCTTTGAGCCCTGATGGGCTGGTGGGCTGAGATTAGCAGAAATTATTCAGGATGATGTTCGTCTTTAAATGTACTTCTTCATTTCTCTCTTTCCCCACTGAGGAAGATAAAAGACAGACAGACAGACAGACAGACAGGAGGGCTAGGTAATCAGGAATTCCTCCCAAGGTGTATATTGATTTTAGTTCCCTTCTCATTAACTAGATGCTGACAGTGACCAGAGATGGCTAGATTGAGCTGGAGGGGTGTGTGTGACAGACCTCTACATGCTTTGTAAGTAGGAAAACCTGCACAATCGGCAGTGTATCAAATACTTGTTCTCCCCATTGTATTTAAGATTAGTTACACAGACAGTGGAACATTCAGTGTATATTTGCAGCTGAACCATGAAGATGGTCCAGTGCTTGTGTGAAGTACTTTACAAAACAACAAGAATTAGAAACAAAAGATAGAATGTCACATGGCGTTTATTCAACATACAATAACAGAGGCGAATGGTATCAGCATCACGATATGGGCCTAAGAGTTGAGGAATATACACAGTTTGGGGAATCTACACCCTCTCCCTTGCAGCATACAGCAGAGAAGGTGGCATGGAAGAGCCTCTAATGACAGGCTGTATAACACAGAGGACCGCAACACATATCAACACGACCTCCTGGTTCCACACAACGTACCTGTGTACCCTAGACACCCCCAACCCTTTGACTTGAGATGTAGGTCTGACAAAAACAGCTTACAACAAGTTAGTCATGACATAGGACTGTCACCGAAGACCAAGGGTTACAATGGACCGCCAACTCGGTACAACAAACGGGCACAAAACGTTTGTCCTGCTCCTACTACAGCGAAGGTGAAACGTTTGTCCTGCTCCTACTACAGCGAAGGTGAAACGTTTGTCCTGCTCCTACTACAGCGAAGGTGAAACGTTTGTCCTGCTCCTACTACAGCGAAGGTGAAACGTTTGTCCTGCTCCTACTACAGCAAAGGTGAAACGTTTGTCCTGCTCCTAACTACAGCGAAGGTGAAACGTTTGTCCTGCTCCTACTACAGCGAAGGTGAAACGTTTGTCCTGCTCCTACTACAGCGAAGGTGAAACGCCGTATACTTCCGGAATGGATACTGCAGCCCTGCGAAGGACAGAAAACAAGAGAGACACGGACATCCCGAACAACCAGCATCTCAAGTGCCTGAAACTCCACAGCAGACTGTTGATATACACGGGTTCAACGTGTGCAAACTCAAGCCAGTGACATCTTTACAGTCGCAAAGGACATTGTTCCCCACAGCACCACCATCCGAAGCAGCTGTCCCCTATGAAGAACCCGTGCCTGGTCCCAGCAGATAGAACCTGGACAGGGACGGGGCTACCGTGTCGTCCATTGGGATGAGAATCCCTGTGGTGAAACAGTTGACTATATGCGCCACGTGTAAAAAGAAGTTTAACAGAGCGTTCATCTGTAACATCTACTTGGTTCAGCTGAACAGGCCCATGCAATGTGCTGGCGGCTGTGTATTGTGCACACTGTGCTACAGCGAACAAAGTGGTTGTCGTCTACACAATATATCGTCTACAAGGGCTGCTGTAAGCACCACAGCCAACACCCTTGCAAATTGCCCTGCTCTGGAGAATGTAGGAGACTGGGATCTGGAACTCAACATAGATGATATGTTCAAGACTGACAAGGAGGTCAACGTCCATGTGCAACACTGTCAGCCGCCTGTCTTGTGGTGACACGTACTGAGCTGTAAACCACTGCCCTGCTCTGGAGAATGTAGGAGACTGGGATCTGGAACTCAACATAGATGATATGTTCAAGACTGACAAGGAGGTCAACGTCCATGTGCAGCTGATTATGAATGAGGAGCAATCCTCTGGAGTTGACACCCTGAAAAGAGGTATGTATATGACCATTTATAGATATATCTCTCTGTCTATGTTATACTACTATGACAAGCCCTGATAATGTAGCTGGACTGACAGTGTTCTCTTCCCACGCAGCATTCAACCATCTCATCACAGTGAATGACACCATGTCCTTCAGGTACTGGGTAAACGAAGCAATGCCAGAAGAGGTGGCCTACAGATATGTCTGCATCCCTCATGTACCTGGGTTCTGAGATCACGTTGTGGTGGGAACCCGTCTTCTACCCAGAACGGAGAAGCTGATCGGACCGGATGACTCCTTACCGAGATTGTTCAAAGTGTCACTTGGGTCCTACAGGTTTCATTGGTGCTGTTTTGTCTTGAAGACACAGATGGTTTTGACTATGTTGTGCACTTTGTTGCCCAGGAGAGGCCAGTCTAAGGTAGTCACAGTTGTTGACAACACACTGAGAAACCTCACCTCGAGCATAGAGTTTAGAAGAATGCTATTCTATCTTTGTAGGTGGTTTACAGCTCAGTACGTGTCACCACAAGACAGGCGGCTTTGTGTTAGATTGTAAACCCAGTGAAGGTGCTACTTTGGTCCATGTCATAGCTTTGTTGGCTTCCAGGATTGGGATGGAAACAGTAACACCTCACCTGGCCCAGCAACGGGCCAAATATGACGGCAATTACTGTTTCAATGGCAGGAATGTCAATAACATGTTCACATGTCCCTCAGATGGTAATTCAGGAGGTAATTACATCGAAATGGTTGAGTTTAGCTCTGACCACAACAGTGGCGATGATGGTATTGGTCTCACTCGCGTGTCCACAACCATAGACTATTACAGTTTCCTTAACAGTGTTTATGTAAGAGTTTAAATGTTTAAACAGAGGATCCATCAAAAACAGTATAAAACAAGATGATAAACAGAGGATCCATCTAAAACAGTATAAAACAAGATGATAAACAGAGGATCCATCTAAAACAGTATAAAACAAGTGCAGTATGTTCTGAGAATGTTACTTTAACGTCACCTCATAACGTCACACTATAACTTCATGGGAGTCTTGTGGAAAGACTGCATGTTGTTTTGGGTGAGTGTGTCCAGTGTGTGTGTGTGTGTGTGTTTGTGTCAATGTATGTCAGTGTGTGTGTACAGTGTGTGTTTGTGTGTGTTACGAATCCCTTTTGGCCCGACAGTCTAGGGGGGATGGTAATGAGACCCGTAACATAACTCATGCAAATTATAATTGTGACAAAGTAAAAGTGAGAACTAAATAACCACGACTACTGAAATCTACCGTCAAACTCAAGGTTTATCGTAAAACACACGGTAATGGGGGGAGCAGGAAAAGGGGTTGAGCTGGACCCAAGGAAAGAAACAATAAGTATTCAAAAACACCCCTAAGCTAGACTAGCCTACTTTAACAACAGCTAACTAACTAACCAAAAATACAGTGGGTGGTCCGCCCAGTTCTAACTAGTGTATTTAACAAAGTTCACCTACGGGTAGTGTATGCCCATGGGCGACTTGTCTTGGTTTCCCCTTTTCCCACCAGCAAACAAACACCATAACCAATACTCACAGGTGAGGACAAAGTGCTATGGAGGTGCTCAAACAAAAGAGAGGTTAATACACAAAGAGAGAGTGACACACAGAGACCTACAGACATGGCATTTACAGAGAGATTGAGCTCTAGAGCAAACAACTGATGGGGTTTTTAAAGGGAAAGGAACTGTGATAGGGTAGGAAACAGGAGGAGGTGTGTCTTCTGATTGATGATTGATTGTTGACTGATTGGGGAGTGATGATTTTCACCTGTGAGGGGAGAAGGAGAGAATAGAACACAGGATACTTGTATCCGTAACAGTGTGTATGTGTGTGTGTGTGTGTGTCCAGTGTGTGTGTGTGTGTCCAGTGTGTGTGTGTGTGTCCAGTGTGTGTGTGTGTGTCCAGTGTGTGTGTGTGTGTCCAGTGTGTGTGTGTGTGTGTGTCCAGTGTGTGTGTGTGTGTGTCCAGTGTGTGTGTGTGTGTGTCCAGTGTGTCCAGTGTGTGTGTGTGTCCAGTGTGTGTGTGTGTGTGTCCAGTGTGTGTGTGTGTCCAGTGTGTGTGTGTGTGTCCACTGTGTATGGGTGTCTGTGTGTGCGTGTGTTCTGTGTGTGTATCCAGTGTGTGTCCAGTGTGTTTGTGTTATTATTTCATTATTTAATTATTCAAAAAATGTTTTAACTGACACAGGGACACTGAGGAGTCATAATCAATCCTAAACCCTGGATAGAGGGGCTCAGTGAATTTGGAGGTGAATGTGATCAGGTGGGTCAGTGTGTCAGAGGAGGCTCTATAGAAGGACAGAGTGCCGGCTGGCCAGTCCAGATACACTCCTACTCTGTGGGGGCTGGAGGAGGGGACGTCTATGGTAGTGGGATTATTATTGTGCCAGGCAGAGTAACTGTTGTCATAGCAGAACAGACTCCAGGACTTGTCATTGTATCCAAGACAACAGTTCTTAACCCCTCCTCTCCTGTTGATTCCTTTATATGTCACTCCTAAAACAGCCCCCCCACTCAACTCTACCTCCCAGTAACAGCGCCCAGTCAGACCCTCTCTACACAGCACCTGTCCACAGTCCTCAAATCTCTCTGGGTGACCAGGATACGGCTGCTCCTCTCTCCTCCATGTCACCTTTCTGTTCTCCTCAGACAGAGAGAGGTGTCTGTTTACTGTGTTTGGGTCCAGTGTGAGATCACAGACATCTGATGGATGAAACCAGACACAATATTAGAAATCATCATCATTCACATTAGAATATGAACTCACTTTTCACTAATTAATTTAATGTAGATGTTTCTAGGTGTCAAAAGGAGAAGTTAAGGTAACTTGAGACTTGTTGAATGTTATATATGTTATACTGTATGGTATTATAAAACACACTTATTCCCATTAATTACACACACACACACACAAACACACAAATCAACTCTTTGTAAACGTTGGTGTCTGATTTCTGCTTCTGTAGAACTACAGCTGATATTTAATATGACCAAGTCAGTAATGATGATGGTCTTTGACTTAACTTGAATTAAGACTTATTCTTAGTCATATTCTTCACAGCAGTCAACACTCACATTTTCTAAGTCCAGGTTTCATTCTGTTCTCTCCACCATGTTCCACACTGTAGCGGTAATCAGAAGAACAGACAGTCATTGTGGGATACACCTGAACTCGCACACACACACTGACCACACACACACACACACACACACAGTCAGGATATTATTCTGTCCAAGTGGTGGTCAGAATGTTTGTCTTAACTAGCCTGATAAGTCCAACATGTCTGATATGAACATTGACATAAACCCTCTACATACTTGTGTTTCTCCAGTCTGCAGTGTGGATCCTCCAGTCCAGCAGAGAGCAGTCTGACTCCTGAGTCTCCTGGGTGATTGTTACTCAGGTCCAGCTCTCTCAGGTGTGAGGGGTTTGACCTCAGAGCTGAGACCAGAGAAGCACAGCCTTCCTCTGTGACTAGACAGCCTGACAGCCTGCAAAGAGTCAAATCATATTAAAATAACACTGCTATTCTTTGGTGGTGAAAATAGTGGCAGTATATTTTTTCAACATATGGAACCTTCCATGTCTATTCGTAAAATAGTGTATCATCATGATCAATGACAAATGATCAAAGTATTGACTGCAGATAGAAACATGTATAGTACAAATATTATAGTAGACTGACCAGACCAGTTTAAAAAGCAGTATCAGTCAGAAGACAGACAGTGAGGAATCAGATTTAGATTGTATTGAGTATACAGTCCACACCATATCTATTTTGACAGTGAGGTATCAGATTTAGATTGTATTGTGTATACAGTCCACACCATATCTATGTAGACAGTGAGGTATCAGATTTAGATTGTATTGAGTAAACAGTCCACACCATATCTATTTAGACAGTGAGGAATCAGATTTAGATTGTATTGAGTATACAGTCCACACCATATCTATTTAGACAGTGAGGAATCAGATTTAGATTGTATTGAGTATACAGTCCACACCATATCTATTTAGACAGTGAGGTATCAGATTTAGATTGTATTGAGTATACAGTCCACACCATATCTATTTAGACAGTGAGGAATCAGATTTAGATTGTATTGAGTATACAGTCCTCACCATATCTATTTAGACAGTGAGGTATCAGATTTAGATTGTATTGAGTATACAGTCCACACCATATCTAGTTTGACATTTATTTATTTATTTACATAGTTAGACAGTGTAGCTAACATTTTAAATGTGTCTCTCTCACTTTATGTACAATGCCTTGAGAAAGTTTTCGGCCCCCTTGAACTTTGCCACCTTTTGCCACATTTCAGGCTTCAAACATAAAGATATAAAACTGTATTTTTTTGTGAAGAATCAACAACAAGTGGGACACAATCATGAAGTGGAACGACATTTATTGGATATTTCAAACCTTTTTAACAAATCAAAAACTGAAAAATTGGGCGTGCAAAATTATTCAGCCCCTTTACTTTCAGTGCAGCAAACTCTCTCCAGAAGTTCAGTGAGGATCTCTGAATGATCCAATGTTGACCTAAATGACTAATGATGATAAATACAATCCACCTGTGTGTAATCAAGTCTCCGTATAAATACACCTGCACTGTGATAGTCTCAGAGGTCCGTTAAAAGCGCAGAGAGCATCATGAAGAACAAGGAACACACCAGGCAGCTCCGAGATACTGTTGTGAAGAAGTTTAAAGCCGGATTTGGATACAAAAAGATTTCCCAAGCTATAAACATCCCAAGGAGCACTGTGCAAGCGATAATATTGAAATGGAAGGAGTATCAGACCACTGCAAATCTACCAAGACCTGGCCGTCCCTCTAAACTTTCAGCTCATACAAGGAGAAGACTGATCAGAGATGCAGCCAAGAGGCCCATGATCACTCTGGATGAACTGCAGAGATCTACAGCTGAGGTGAGAGACTCTGTCCATAGGACAACAATCAGTTGTGTATTGCACAAATCTGGCCTTTATGGAAGAGTGGCAAGAAGAAAGCCATTTCTTAAAGATATCCGTAAAAAGTGTTGTTTAAAGTTTGCCACAAGCCACCTGGGAGACACACCAAATATGTGGAAGAAGGTGCTCTGGTCAGATGAAACCAAAATTGAACTTTTTGGCAACAATGCAAAACGTTATGTTTGGCGTAAATGCAACACAGCTCATCAACCTGAAGACACCATACCCACTGTCAAACATGGTGGTGGCAGCATCATGGTTTGGGCCTGCTTTTCTTCAGCAGGGACAGGAAGATGGTTAAAATTGATGGGAAGATGGATGGAGCCAAATACAGGACCATTCTGGAAGAAAACCTGATGGAGTCTGCAAAAGACCTGAGACTGGGATGGAGATTTGTCTTCCAACAAGACAATGATCCAAAAAATAAAGCAAAATCTACAATGGAATGGTTCAAAAATAAACATATCCAGGTGTTAGAATGGCCAAGTCAAACTCCAGACCTGAATCCAATCGAGAATCTGTGGAAAGAACAGAAAACTGCTGTTCACAAATGCTCTCCATCCAACCTCACTGAGCTCTAGCTGTTTTGCAACGAGGAATGGGAAAAAATTTCAGTCTCTCGATGTGCAAAACTGATAGAGACATACCACCAAGCGACATACAGCTGGAAACGCAGCAAAAGGTGGCGCTACAAAGTATTAACTTAAGGGGGCTGAATAATTTTTCACGCCCAATTTTTCAGTTTTTGATTTGTTAAAAAAGTTTGAAATATCCAATAAATGTCGTTCCACTTCATGATTGTGTCCCACTTGTTGTTGATTCTTCACAAAAAATACAGTTTTATATCTTTATGTTTGAAGCCTGAAATGTGGCAAAAGGTTGCAAAGTTCAAGGGGGGCGGAAACTTTCGCAAGGCACTGTATTGTTATACTAATGTGAAAATCCAATAATTTATTCCATATGTTTTTCAAAATAATATATTATACATATTATAATACATATTTTTCTCTAAACTGAATATTTCTTCCTCATGATTAGTTCTTAAATGTAATTTTATTTTCTCACAGAACAGCTCTGGAGGCTTTGACCACTGGCAGCAGCCTCAGAAGACCTTCCTCTGATCTGGAGTATTTCTTCAGGTCAAACACATCCAGCTCCTTTTCTGAAGTCAGCAACACGAAGACTAGAGCTGACCACTGTGCAGGTGACAGGTTGGGTTTTGAGAGACTTCCTGAGCTCAGGTAGAATTGGATCTCTTCCACTAGAGAATGGTCATTCAGTTCATTCAGACAGTGGAACAGATTGATGCTCCTCTCTGGAGAGAGATTCTCCCTGATCTTCTCCTTGATGTACTTGACTGTTTCTTCATGGGTCTGTGAGCTGGTTCTTGTCTTTGTCAGTAGACCTCGTAAGTGCTTCTGATTGGACTCCAGTGAGAGTCCCAGCAGGAAGCGGAGGAAAAGGTCCAGGTTTCCCGTCTCACTTTGTAAGGCTTTATCCACAGCACTCTTGTAGAAAGCAACTTCAGGCTCGTCTTTTGTTTGCAGTTTGTCCAGTAGATTCTCATTGTTGTTGATGAATGAGAGGAACACATATACAGCAGCCAGAAACTCCTGAATGCTCAGATGAACAAAGCAGTACACCTTGTCCTGGTACAGCCCACATTCCTCTTTAAAGAGCTGTGTGCACAATCCTGAGTACACTGAGGCTTCATTAACATCAATGCCAGACTCTTTCAGGTCTTCTTCATAGAAAATCAGATTGCCCTTCACAAGCTGTTGAAAAGCCAGTTTTCCCAGGGACAGAATGCTCTCTTTATTCCAGTGTGGACCTGTCTCTTCTTTCCCAAGATACTTGTTATTCTTCTGTTTGGTATGAAACTCCACAAGGTGTGTGTACATCTCAGTCAGAGTCTTGGGCATCTCTTCTCTCTTATGTTTCAGCATGTGTTCAAGGACTGTTGCAGAAATCCAACAGAAGACTGGAATGTGGCACATGATGTGGAGGCTCCTTGATGTCTTTATGTGTGAGATGATTCTGCTGGCCAGGTCCTCATCACTGAATCTCTTCCTGAAGTACTCCTCCTTCTGTGGGTCATTGAACCCTCGTACCTCTGTCACCTGGTCAACACACACTGAAGGGATCTTATTGGCTGCTGCAGGTCGGGTAGTTATCCAGACGAGAGCAGAGGGAAGCAGATTTCCCTTGATGAGATTTGTCAGCAGAACATCCACTGAGGTTGACTCTGTGACGTCCCAACAGATCTTGTTCTTCTGGAAGTCTAGGGGCAGTCGGCACTCATCCAGACCATCAAAGATGAACAGAACTTTGTACTTGTCATAGATGGAGATTCCTGATTGTTTGGTTTCAATTGAGAAGTGATTGAGAAGTTCAATGAAAGTGTGTTTGTCCTCTTTCATCAAATTCAGCTCCCGGAAAGGGAATGAAAATACAAATTGGACATCCTGATTTGCTTTTCCTTCAGCCCAGTCCAGAATGAACTTCTGCACAGAGACTGTTTTTCCAATGCCAGCGACTCCCTTTGTCAGCACAGTTCTGATAGGTTTGTCTTGTCCAGTTAAGGGTTTGAAGATGTCGTTACATTTGATTGCAGTCTCTGGTCTTGCTTGTTTCCTGGTTGTTGTCTCAATCTGTCTCAGCTCATGTTCATTATTGACCTCTCCTGTTCCACCCTCTGTGATGTAGAGCTCTGTGTAGATCTTATTGAGAAGTGTTGGGTTTCCTTGTTTAGCGATCCCCTCAAATACACATTGAAACTTCTTCTTTAGATTAGATTTGATTTCACATTGGCAAATCACAGCGAGCTCATCTGAATGAAGAAATACCACAGAGGATTTTAATATTACGTCTGTTTTAATGCCTACAGTATTGTAGGACCGTTATAAAGTTGTAATTTATAATAATTTGTTCTCGTAACTGACTATCTAAATCTGTAAATGTTTTCATAATGCATTACAGACAGGTGTGACTGATTACATTATTATTGGTATTATTGATGGGATTATTAATGTTCTCTCTTTCTCTAAATTAATCAGCACAACACATCCCTGCTGCTACTTCATGAGGTCACTAGGTGTTGTGTTAAGGCTGCTACAATATCATTGAGTTACACAGCTACTTTAGCTGTAATTTAGCTACAGCTGTTAAATGTTATAAAACATCATTCATCATGAGGCAGACAGATCTTACATTTCTCCAGTGTGTCAGCAAGCTCCTTCTGGTTCATTTTCCTCAGGATGTGCAGTGTGATCTTCAGAGCCCCCTCTCTGGCACTGCTCTCCTGCTTCTCATCTTCAGCATCCACCACTTCCTTATCCTGCTTCTGACTCTCAAAGCCTTCTGGGAGTTCTGGACTAAGAATCCTCTTGAACATCTTCAGCTCGTTCTTCACAAATGTCATAATTTTCTGTTCAAGCATCTGAAATAAATAAAGTAAATAAGTTAAGCAAGAGAAGAAATGCTTTCTCATTAACACATTAATGAATGATTGACAGATCAACTTTACTTGAGGTAAACAAAAACAAATGTACATAACAGGACCACATACACTGAATATGGAGGCCAGGTCTGTTTGATGACTCTGGGAAGACTGACCACTGAGAATCTTTGACTCTGATCCCCCCTGTTGGTTTCTGTGGACAAAACATGAGATTACATCTCTTCATCCAGGGAGTAACACACACACACACACACACACACACACACACACACACACACACACACACACGGATGGAATGTTGTGTTTGTTTAATATTGTTTTTGGACTATGAAAATGGACAAAAGGATTAGCCTATGGATTATGAAAACAACAACAATAAATGGGAAAATGGGAGAGGAGAAATGACTAGAGACAGTGTTGTTAAACTCACTGACCAGGACCCATGAGTTCTTCTTACCTTTGTTCAGTAGAAAAGTCTCCCTCTCTAAAGTTTAGAGGAGGATTCATAGACCAGTCACTCTTCATGGACACACAGCTGGGAACAGGGGAGGCTGGTCTCTCCTGCTTGATTGGACTTCAACACAACAGAGACAAACATTACATCTCTCATCTACTCTGAGCTCAGATGGGGAAACGTAAGAAGAGTTTCATTCCTAAACGATATATATCACTTTTCAGAAATGTTCATAAATTAGCGTTTACTGCTTAAAAAAATTATGAAAGAGATTGGTGATTCTTCACTATCTAATCAGGGCATCGGATTGTTCAATGATAGACATGTTTTTGTTCAATATCTATCACTTGATGGTTTCATTTCAGAGAGACAAATATTTTTTGGGCTCAATGCTACATATCTGCCTCATTCTCATATAAATCAGTAGTACCACTAGAACAGCTGAGTAATCTACCACCTGCCTCAGACCACTAGAACAGCTGAGTAATCTACCACCTGTCTCAGACCACTAGAACAGCTGAGTAATCTAACACCTGCCTCAGACCACTAGAACAGCTGAGTAATCTAACACCTGTCTCAGACCACTAGAACAGCTGAGTAATCTAACACCTGTCTCAGACCACTAGAACAGCTGTGAGTCGTTAGATGTTTTTTGTGCCCTTCCACGTGACTTTATGCACAGAAGAGCTCTGCTAAACATAGAATCACATGGTTTATCCGTCTCTCTGTGACCTCCGACAAATTCAGAAAGTTGACACAAAGACAAAGTTGACAACTGATTCAAACAAGGGATGTACACATTTTCTTCATATGAAAACCAAGATGAGCATTAAAATATAAACATCAGGCTTTAGGCCTATTTCAATCATATTGAAATATATTCCATGTTCAATATATTGAGTTATATTTTGCTACTTGTAGGCTACTGTCTGTAATTTGTCTCAATATATTTTACAACATGTGCGCAATGACGTGCTAAATCTGAGATGTTTTATGTGTCAGCATTAGAATTAGCCACCTCAATATCTGCAGCCATAGGAGCTAATAGAAGCTGACCTGTGGTCAGTATTGTGAACTAATTATAATGTTAATGTTAACTAATTATGTTATTCTTCAATTACACAAACTCCAAAGCAAATCAGGGGAAGAAAAATAGGTTTATTCAGAGAGGACAAATCAAGATGTTAAGCTGGGAGGTAGATGTTCTGATCTTCAGTCTCCCCTGTCCTCAGCTTTTCTCCACTGAACAAAGGAATAGGATGCCATTTATAACCCCCCACCCTAGCCTGGGGTTGACCAATCAGAAGTCCCCTGTCCTCAGCTTTACTCCACTGAACAAAGGAACAGGATGCCATTTATAACCCCCCACCCTAGCCTGGGGTTGACCAATCAGAAGTCCCCTGTCCTCAGCTTTACTCCACTGAACAAAGGAACAGGATGCCATTTATAACCCCCCACCCTAGCCTGGGGTTGACCAATCAGAAGTCCCCTGTCCTCAGCTTTACTCCACTGAACAAAGGAACAGGATGCCATTTATAACCCCCCACCCTAGCCTGGGGTTGACCAATCAGAAGTCCCCTGTCCTCAGCTTTACTCCACTGAACAAAGGAACCGGATGCCATTTATAACCCCCCACCGTAGCCTGGGGTTGACCAATCAGAAGTCCCCTGTCCTCAGCTTTTCTCCACTGAACAAAGGAACAGGATGCCATTTATAACCCCCCACCCTAGCCTGGGGTTGACCAATCAGAAGTCCTTGCAGGACAACTTGGCCAATGGCCGTTGTATCCTGCTCTCGACTCAATGTACAGACCAATGACAACGTGGCCCACGTAGCACATGTCGCTCTGAGTTCAGGAGTGACATTCCACAGATTCTAACAGATGTTGAACTGAAACCCAACTCCTATTTACAATTCGATACTGACCATTAGTACTCTAGTACTCTCGTCCTCTCAAACTCTGTGTTGTGTATTTATCTTCAAAATATTCTTACAATAGGGAAAGATTTGAATGGCGAAAACTGATCCGAGAGCAGCGATCCCCTTCTTTAGATCCTATCAGTATTGATACATGATCTGGACGTGATACCTTGTAGTGCTGCTGATCCAGTTTCTACTGGTCTGACTGAGGATATGAACTCTGACCTGTTCACCAGACATCTCTCTCTCTCTCTCTCTCTCTCTCTCTCTCTCTCTCTCTCAGATCAATACATAAAACCGATGTATTGGTTGCTGATTGGTATTGGCGATGGCTCGAAGACCGGTGACGCCGAACGCTGTCCGAACAAGGAGAGGGACCGACTTCGGCGGAAGTCATGACAACACCTCTGAATGCTCGGCTATGAAAAGCCAACCAACGTTTTTTTCCCACCTTTATTTAACCAGGTAGGCTAGTTGAGAACAACTTCTCATTTACAACTGCGACCTGGCTTGGCTGAGGTGCACCCGTATACGGCTCTGAAACCAGATTGCACAGCGGAGAAGGTACGGTGGGATTTCGAGATGGTCAGTGATCTGTTTGTTAACTTGACTTTCGAAGACCTTAGATAGGCAGGGCAGGATGGATATAGGTCTGTAACAGTTTGGGTCCAGGGTGTCTCACCCTTTGAAGAGGGTGATGACCGCGGCAGCTTTCCAATCCTTCGGGATCTCAGACGATACGAAAGAGAGGTTGATAAGGCTGGTAATAGGGGTTGCGACAATGGCGGCAGATAGTTTCAGAAATAGAGGGTCCAGATTGTCAAGCCCAGCAGATTTGCATGGGTCCAGGTATTGCAGCTCTTTCAGAACATCTGCTATCTGGATTTGGGTAAAGGAGAAGCTGGGGAGGCTTGGGCGAGTAGCTGCGGGGGTGGCAGAGCTGTTGGCCGAGGTTGGAGTAGCCAGGAGGAAGGCATGGCCAGGCGTTGAGAAATGCTTGTTGAATCTTTCGATTATCATGGATTTATCGGTGGTGACCCTGTTACCTAGCCTCAGTACAGTGGGCAGCTGGGAGGAGGTGCTCTTGTTCTCCATGGACTTTACAGTGTCCCAGAACTTTGTGTAGTTAGAGCTATAGGATGCACATTTCTGCTTGAAAAAGCTGGCCTTTGCTTTCCTGACTGACTGCGTGTATTGGTTCCTGACTTCCCTGAACAGTTGCATATCGCGGGGACTATTCGATACTATTGCAGTCCGCCACAGGATGTTTTTGTGCTGGTCGAGGGCAGTCAGGTCTGGAGTGAACCAAGGGCTATATCTGTTCTTCGTTCTGCATTTTTTGAACGGAGCATGCTTATCTAAGAGGGTGAGGAATTTACTTTTAAAGAATGACCAGGCATCCTCAACTGACGGGATGAGGTCAATATCCTTCCAGGATACCCTGGCCAAGTCGATAAGAAAGGCCTGCTCGCAGAAGTGTTTTAGGGAGCGTTTGACAGTGATGAGGGGTGGTCGTTTGACCACGGACCCGTAACGGATACAGGCAATGAGGAAGTGATCGCTGAGATCCTGATTGAAGACAGCGGAGGTGTATTTGCAGGGCAAGTTGGTCAGGATAATGTCTATGAGGGTGCCCATGTTTAGGATTTAGGGTTGTAGCTGGTGGGTTCCTTGATGATTTGTCTGAGATTGAGGGCATCTAGCTTAGATTGTAGGACTGCCGGTGTGTTAAGCATATCCCAGTTTAGGTCACCTAACAGAAGCTAGATGGGGGGCGATTAATTCACAAATGGTGTCCAGGGCACAGCTGGGAGCTGAGGGGGGTCGTTAGCAGGCGGCAACAGTGAGAGACTTATTTCTGGAGAGATTCATTTTTTTTATTAGAAGTTCGAACTGGTTGGGTATGGACCTGGAAAGTAAGCCTGCAAAGCAATGTCAATCTCAGCAGTGGAATGCAACTCCTTCCCCTTTGGCAGTTCTATCTTGACGGAAAATGTTATAGTTGGGTATGGAAATCTCAGAATTTTTGGTGGCCTTCCTAAGCCAGGATTCAGACACGGCAAGGACATCAGGGTTGGCAGAGTGTGCTAAAGCAGTGAGTTAAACAAACTTAGGGAGGAGGCTTCTGATGTTGACATGCATGAAACCAAGGCTTTTTCGATCACAGAAGTAAACAAATGAGGGTGCCTGGGGACATGCAGGGCCTGGGTTTACCTCCACATCACCCGAGTAACAGAGCAGGAGAAGGATGAGGGTGCGGCTAAAGGCTATCAAACCTGGTCGCCTAGAGCGTTGGGGACAAAGATTAAAAAGAGCAGATTTCTGGGCGTGGTAGAATATATTCAGGGCATAATTTGCAGACAGGGGTATGGTGGGGTGCGGGTACAGCGGAGGTAAGCCCAGGCACTGGGTGATGATAAGAGAGGTTGCATCTCTGGAGATGCTGGTTGCAATGGGTGAGGTCACTGCATGTGTGGGAGGTGGGACAAAGGAGGTATCAGGGGTATGAAGAGTGGAACTGGGGGCTCCATTGTAAACTAAAACAATGATAACGTACCTGAACAACAGTATACATGGCATATTGACATTTGAGAGAGAAATACAGCGAGGCATACAGTAATCGCAGGTGTTGATTGGTAGAGCTAGCTAAACCAGTAGGTGAGACAACAACAGCTGATCAGCTAACACAACAACAGCAGGTAAAATGGCGGTGACTAGGCGGGGAGGGTCGGATTAACTACACACAGAGCCTGAGTGCGGCTGGGGCCGACAGATAAAATAAATAAACAGAATGAAGTACCGTGATTAATGGAGAGTCCAGCAGGCATCAGCTATGTAGCCAAGTGACCATAGTGTCCAGGGGGCAGCAGTGGATGGAACAGGGAGCCGCCACTACGCTAGCACGCGGGCGACACGGCGTTTAAAGTTAGTAGCCTGGGGGTGGTAGGGGGGTCTGCTCAGACGGAGGCCGGTTGAAGGCACAGAGGATAGAATATACGTCAGCAGACCAGTCGTGGGCGGGGCGCCGTGTCGACAGAGAATCCAGCTTCGTGGCAGTGGCGTTAGCCTCTATAGCCAATCGGTAGCAGCGGTGAACCGGTGCCAAGGTCCAGAGTTTACAGCAAGGATCCGGTGGAGTATTGGGCTCTAGCGTGTATGAGAGGAGTTCGGGTGAACAGCTGAGTAGGCTGGGAGGTGGGCCTCAGGGATAGCTTCGGTACTGGGTTCCAAGGTGGGTACAAGCTAGCTGTGAAGATCAGAAGTAGTGGTCCTGGGATTACGAATCCGGTGTTGTTGTGGAGAGACAGTCCAATACTGGTAGACTGGCAAGTATTATCCAGGCTAAAAACAGGGCTGGTTGTGCAGAAGGTAAAAGCCGCTAGCAGTGGCTAGCAATGACTAAATAGCTTGTAGCTAATTAGCTGGTTAGCTTCTGGTGGTTCTTGAATGTGCACTAAAATTAAAAATAATAGTGATTCCGTATCACATTGGGTGAGGCAGGTTTACTCATGAGGTACTGACCAATTGCACCCTCAATAACCAGTGTGATTATTGTTTGACCCTGCTAGTAGTGTATGAACATTTGAACATGAAGAATGATCTGAACTTAATGGCCATGTTCTCTTATAATCTCTCCCCAGCACAGACAGAAGAGGACTGGTCACCCCTCAGAGCCTGGTTCATCTCTAGGTTTCTTCCTATGTTCGTAACTTTCTAGGGAGTTTTTCTAGCCACCGTGCTTCAACATCCGAACATGATCTCTTCAGCACGAGACGACTATTACACCCAATGACATGTTTCTGCCAATGAGCTTCAAATCAGATCAAATTGTATTTCTCACATGAGCCGAATACAACAGGTGTACACTTTACTGTGAAATGCTGACTGATGAGCTCTTTCCCAACAATGCAGTTAAAAGTACAAAAAATGTGCTAAAAAAAAGGGTACCAGGTAGTTGAGGTAATAATGAGACTATACGGAGTACCAGTACTGAGTCAATGTGCAGGGTACCAGGTAGTTGAGGTAATAATGAGACTATAAGGAGTACCAGTACTGAGTCAATGTGCAGGGTACCAGGTAGTTGAGGTGATAATGAGACTATAAGGAGTACCAGTACTGAGTCAATGTGCAGGGTACCAGGTAGTTGAGGTGATAATGAGACTATACGGAGTACCAGTACTGAGTCAATGTGCAGGGTACCAGGTAGTTGAGGTGATAATGAGACTATAAGGAGAACCAGTACTGAGTCAATGTGCAGGGTACCAGGTAGTTGAGGTAATAATGAGGCTATACGGAGTACCAGTACTGAGTCAATGTGCAGGGTACCAGGTAGTTGAGGTAATAATGAGACTATAAGGAGAACCAGTACTGAGTCAATGTGCAGGGTACCAGGTAGTTGAGGTAATAATGAGGCTATACGGAGTACCAGTACTGAGTCAATGTGCAGGGTACCAGGTAGTTGAGGTAATAATGAGGCTATACGGAGTACCAGTACTGAGTCAATGTGCAGGGTACCAGGTAGTTGAGGTAATAATGAGGCTATACGGAGTACCAGTACTGAGTCAATGTGCAGGGTACCAGGTAGTTGAGGTAATAATGAGACTATAATTGAGGTAAAATGTACATGTAGGTAGGGAGGGATTAAAGTGACTAGACAATCTAGACAATTTTACATCTCCTCATCCAGGGAGTACACACACACACACACACACACACACACACACACACACACACACACACACACACACGGAGGGAATGTTGTGTTCGTTTAATATTGTTTTAGGACTATGAAAATGGACAAAATGATTAGCCTATGGATAATGAAAACAACAACAATAAATGGGAAAATGGGAGAGGAGAAATGACTAGAGACAGTGTTGTTTAACTCACTGACCAGGACCCATGAGTTCTTCTTACCTTTGTTCAGTAGAAAAGTCTACCTCTCTAAAGTGTATAGGTTGATCCATAGACCGGTCACTCTTCATGGACACACAGCTGGGAACAGGGGAGGCTGGTCTCTCCGGCTGGATTGGTCTTCAACACAACAGAGACAAACATTACATCTCTCATCTACTCTGAGCTCAGATGGGGAAACATAAGAAGAGTTTCATTCCAAAACGCTGTGTTCACTTTCAGAAATGTTCGTAAATGAGCTTTTAGTGTTTAAAGGAATTATGAAAGAGATTGTTTTTCCACTATCTAATCATGGCATGTTCAGTGACAGACATGTATTTGTTGAACATCTATCACTTGATGGTTTCCTTTCAGAGAGACATATGTGGCATGAGAGACATGTTTTATTTCCTGAATGCTATATATCTGCCTCACTCTCAGAGAAATCAGTAGTACTGCTAGGTTTTATACAGTAATAATATATATCTGCCTCACTCTCAGTGAAATCAGTAGTACTGCTAGGTTTTATACAGTAATAATATATATCTGCCTCACTCTCAGAGAAATCAGTAGTACTGCTAGGTTTTATACAGTAATAATATATATCTGCCTCACTCTCAGTGAAATCAGTAGTACTGCTAGGTTTTATACAGTAATAATATATATCTGCCTCACTCTCAGAGAAATCAGTAGTACTGCTAGGTTTTATACAGTAATAATATATATCTGCCTCACTCTCAGAGAAATCAGTAGTACTGCTAGGTTTTATACAGTAATAATATATATCTGCCTCACTCTCAGAGAAATCAGTAGTACTGCTAGGTTTTATACAGTAATAATATATATCTGCCTCACTCTCAGTGAAATCAGTAGTACTGCTAGGTTTTATACAGTAATAATATATATCTGCCTCACTCTCAGAGAAATCAGTAGTACTGCTAGGTTTTATACAGTAATAATATATATCTGCCTCACTCTCAGAGAAATCAGTAGTACTGCTAGGTTTTATACAGTAATAATATATATCTGCCTCACTCTCAGTGAAATCAGTAGTACTGCTAGGTTTTACACAGAAATAATATATATCTGCCTCACTCTCAGAGAAATCAGTAGTACTGCTAGGTTTTACACAGTAATAATATATATCTGCCTCACTCAGAGGAATCAGTAGTACTGCTAGGTTTTACACAGTAATAATATATATCTGCCTCACTCAGAGAAATCAGTAGTTCTGCTAGGTTTTACACAGTAATAATATATATCTGCCTCACTCTGAGAAATCAGTAGTACTGCTAGGTTTTATACAGTAATAATATATCTGCCTCACTCAGAGAAATCAGTAGTACAGCTAGGTTTTATACAGTAATAATATATATCTGCCTCACTCTGAGAAATCAGTAGTACTGCTAGGTTTTGCACAGTCAAATGTGAACGACCGGCTCGAATTGGTCATATGTCGCACCGCTTGAAAATGTGCAATGGTGTTTTTCACATTGGACCAAAGTAGAGTTTCAGGGCTAGAAAATGGCATATCATACACTACAGTTGAATAACAATGGGAAAGTAATTATGTTTTGAATGGTGATTAACTTGTAACCTCACGTTTGAAGTAGACTATCGCACCACCATTTTATTATGTTTGCAATTGCAACAAATAATCTGCTCAGACCCCAACCAAGGAACATCAAAAGTCGTGCTACAAATTCACAGACAACACAAAGATTCCTTGATGTCCTTCCAGATTCCCTCTGTCTACCCAAGGATGCCAGAGGACAAAAATCAGTAAACCACCTAACTGAGGAACTCAATTTAACCTTGCGCAATACCTTAGATGCAGTTGCACCCCTAAAAACTAAAAACATTTCTCATAAGAAACTAACTCCCTGGTGCACAGAAAATACCCGAGCTCTGAAGCAAGCTTCCAGAAAACTGGAACGGAAATGGCGCCACTCCTCTTTAAATCTGCGTATTCCTTCAAAGCTCAGTTGTCCTGAGTCTGCACAACTCTGCCAGGACCTAGGATCAAGAGAGACACTCAAGTGTTTTAGTACTATATCTCTTGATACAATGATGAAAATAATCATGGCCTCTAAACCTTCAAGCTGCATACTGGACCCTATTCCAACTAAACTACTGAAAGAGCTGTTTCCTGTGCTTGGCCCTCCTATGTTGAACATAATAAACTGCTCTCTATCCACCGGATGTGTATCAAACTCACTAAAAGTGGCAGTAATAAAGCCTCTCTTGAAAAAGCCAAACCTTGACCCAGAAAATATAAAAAACTATCGGCCTATATCGAATCTTCCATTCCTCTCAAAAATCTTAGAAAAGGCTGTTGCTCAGCAACTCACTGCCTTCCTGAAGACAAACAATGTATACGAAATGCTTCAGTCTGGTTTTAGACCCCATCTTAGCACTGAGACTGCACTTGTGAAGGTGGTAAATGACATCTTAATGGCATCGGACCGAGGCTCTGCATCTGTCCTCGTGCTCCTAGACCTTAGTGCTGCTTTTGATACCATCGATCACCACATTCTTTTGGAGATTGGAAACCCAAATTGGTCTACACGCACAAGTTCTGGCCTGGTTTAGATCTTATCTGGCGGAAAGATATCAGTTTGTCTCTGTGAATGGTTTGTCCTCTGACAAATCAACTGTAAATTTCGGTGTTCCACAAGGTTCCGTTTTAGGACCACTATTGTTTTCACTATATATTTTACCTCTTGGGGATTTTATTTGAAAACATAATGTTAACTTTCACTGCTATGCGGATGACACACAGCTGTACATTTCAATGAAACATGGTGAAGCCCCAAAATGTCCCTTGCTAGAAGCATGTGTTTCAGACAAAAGGAAGTGGATGGCTGCAAACTTAAACTCGGACAAAACAGAGATGCTTGTTCCAGGTCCCAAGAAACAAAGAGATCTTCTGTTGAATCTGACAATTAATCTTAATGGTTGTACAGTCGTCTCAAATAAAACTGTGAAGGACCTCGGCTTTACTCTGGACCCTGATCTCTCTTTTGAAGAACATATCAAGACCATTTCAAGGACAGTTTTTTTCCATCTACGTCACATTGCAAAAATCAGAAACTTTCTGTCCAAAAACGATGCAGAAAAATTAATCCATGCTTTTGTCACTTCTTGGTTAGACTACTGCAATGCTCTACTTTCCGGCTACCCGGATAAAGCACTAAATAAACTTCGTGCTAAATACGTGCTAAATACGGCTGTGCTAAATACGGCTGTGCTAAATACAGTTCGTGCTAAATACGGCTGCTAGAATCCTGACTAGAACCCAAAAAAAATATCATATTACTCCAGTGCTAGCCTCTCTACACTGGCTTCCTGTCAAAGCAAGGGCTGATTTCAAGGTTTTACTGCTAACCTAAAAAGCATTACATGGGCTTGCTCCTACCTATCTCTCTGATTTGGTCCTGCCGTACATACCTACACGTACGCTACGGTCACAAGACGCAGGCCTCCTAATTGTCCCTAGAATTTCTAAGCAAACAGCTGGAGGCAGGGCTTTCTCCTATAGAGCTCCATTTTTATGGAACGGTCTGCCTACCCATGTCAGAGACGCAAACTCGGTCTCAACCTTTAAGTCTTTACTGAAGACTCATCTCTTCAGTGGGTCATATGATTGAGTGTAGTCTGGCCCAGGAGTGGGAAGGTGAACGTAAAGGCTCTGGAGCAACGAACCGCCCTTGCTGTCTCTGCCTGGCCGGTTCCCCTCTTTCCACTGGGATTCTCTGCCTCTAACCCTATTACAGGGGCTGAGTCACTGGCTTACTGGGGCTCTCTCATACTGTCCCTGGTAGGGGTGCGTCACCTGAGTGGGTTGATTCACTGATGTGGTCATCCTGTCTGGGTTGGCGCCTCCCCCCTTGGGTTGTGCCGTGGCGGAGATCTTTGTGGGCTATACTCAGCCTTGTCTCTGGATGGTAAGTTGGTGGTTGAAGATATCCCTTTAGTGGTGTGGGGGCTGTGCTTTGGCAAAGTGGGTGGGGTTATATCTTTCCTGTTTGGCCCAGTCTGGGGGTGTCCTCGGATGGGGCCACAGTGTCTCCTGACCCCTCCTGTCTCAGCCTCCAGTATTTATGCTGTAGTAGTTTATGTGTCGTGGTGTTAGGTTCAGTTTGTTATATCTGGAGTACTTATCCTGTCCTATTCGGTGTCCTGTGTGAATCAAAGTGTGCGTTCTCTAATTCTCTCCTTCTCTCTTTCTATCTCTCTCTCGGAGGACCTGAGCCCTAGGACCATGCCCCAGGACTACCTGACATGATGACTCCTTGCTGTCCCCAGTTCACCTGAGTGTGCTGCTGCTCCAGTTTCAACTGTTCTGCCTTATTATTATTCGACCATGCTGGGCATCTATGAACATTTGAACATCTTGGCCATGTTCTGTTATAATCTCCACCCGGCACAGCCAGAAGAGGACTGGCCACCCCACATAGCCTGGTTCCTCTCTCGGTTTCTTCCTAGGTTTTGGCCTTTCTAGGGAGTTTTTCCTAGCCACCGTGCTTCTACACCTGCATTGCTTGCTGTTTGGGGTTTTTGGCTGGGTTTCTGTACAGCACTTTGAGATATCAGCTGATGTACGAAGGGCTATATAAATAAATTTGATTTGATTTGCTTTGATTTTGAGAAAATGTCCTTTGAATGTTTTGGTTCCTACTGGAGAGCTCTTCTTTGTCTACAGGGCTGTCACTTTGGCAGATAATGTCACCCATCTAAATACATTATTTTTTTAAATAATTAACTAAATGTAAAATGTTTTTGGTTTATGTCAGTTTCATTTTTTTATGCAATAAATTGTTGTTTTATGGTTGTAAATTTACACTGTTATACAAGCTGTACACTCACTACTTTACATTGTAGCAAAGTGTAATTTCTTCAGTGTTGTCACATGAAAAGATATACTCAAATATGTACAAAAATGTGAGGGGTGTACTCACTTTTGTGATATACTGTATATATAATATATATATATATTTAATTATCTAAATGTATGATGTTTTTAGTTGATGTCATTTGAATTGTCTGTTATGCTATAATGGTTATTTTTTATTTATTTTTTATTTGTAAGTGGCAAAATTAACTAGAAAATGTTATATTTGACAATTCTGAGTAATACTACTTTAGCAAGGAATAACACATTATTCAGTACTACTGCAGTTGCTACATAATTCCAATAGATGGCAGCATAAGACCACTAATGACATTTCAGAATGTTTAGTTTCCTCCCTGGATACACCACCACTCCCCTCACAGGAAAACTCCTGTGTGCTTCTTCCTGTCCCTTTCCACACTGCTAACAAAAGAAGAAGCACTGAAACAGTATTTAACAGATTACTGTGAAGTCATATAATGATGATTCATGTTTATTATTCACCTGTTTTGAAATGATTCTTCACTTTACTTTAGCGATGATCAATAAGCCGGAACATTCAGTCACCTCTGGTCATTCAGTCACCTCTGGTCATTCAGTCACCTCTGGTCATTCAGTCACCTCTGGTCATTCAGTCACCTCTGGTCATTCAGTCACCTCTGGTCATTCAGTCACCTCTGGTCATTCAGTCACCTCTGGTCGAGAAAAAATGATTTTCCATGTACATTCATTGTCAAATTCATCAACCAGCATCGAGCCGGGCTGGAAGATGCACTCTTGTCTTATCTATTCAGAGGTTGTTTACGAGAAATGAAGAAAATATTTTTTAATGTAGACTAGAGTTGAGGTTAAGATTACTTTTTATAATGTATTTTATAATGTAAGGGAATTACCCCCCTGAAATGGACAAAAATGAATGGGAAGTCATTGGCACTGGACAAACCATATACACGGTGTCCAATACCACCCAATGTGGCGTTGATTCGTGTAAAGTTGATTGCAAATGCCATATGGCAAATGCCAGTTGTAACACTTTAAAAATCCAACAGGTGGCGAGTGCGTTCCACCTTGGTTTTTCATATTGGAAATGCAACACAAGTCAACATCCAAAAGCAAAATTTTGAAAAAGTGAATTTTTTTCCCAAAACTTATCACCCCCCAAAAAAGTGCTTTCTGGACCATTTTTCAAAATTCTTTTGATTCCTTTGTCAATTACACTTGTGTAAGAACTGTATGAATATACTTTTGTCCAATTTTATTATCATAATTATTTTTTTAAATGTTCCTTGCGCATAAGGAATATGTTTTGTCCATTTGCAATATGATTTCATAGGAAGTCAAAAGTCAAAAGTCAAAAAGAGCAAAATTTTATAAAACACTTCACACACCCTTAAAAAAGTGCTTTCTGGACCGTTTTTCGAAATTCTTTCGATTTTTGTGTCAATTACACATGTATAAGAACTGTATCAATATACTTTAGTCATATTTTATTATCATTATTATTATTTATTTTACTTGCGCATAAGGCATTTGCTTTCTCCATTTGGAATATGATTTCATAGGAAGTCAAAAGTCACTCTTTTTCGGGCCAAATGCCATAAGAAATTTGACATGCTCAAAAATCCTTTAGAAATGCAAAATTGACTGGCCCGATGAACTCGGGATGGCTGGGCAGTAATGCACGTGCATTTGCAATATGGTTCAATGGTCATGTACCATCACTAATTTGGCATGCTCAAAAGTCAAACTATACTTTGCTCAAACTATACTTTTGTCAACTTTTATTATCATATTTTTTATTTTTTTTACTTGTGCATAAGTCGTATGTTTTGTCCATTTGCAATATGATTTCATAGGAAGTCAAAAGTCATTTTTTGGGGGGCCAAATGCCAAAAGAAATTTGACATGCTCAAAAATACTGCAGAATTGCAACATTGACTGGCCCGATGAACTCGGGATGTCAACTTTTATTATCATATATATATATTTTTTACTTGTGCATAAGGCATATGTTTTGTCCATTTGTAATATGATTTCATAGGAAGTCAAAAGTAATTTTTTGGGGGGCCAAATGCCAAAAGAAATTTGACATGCTCAAAAATACTGCAGAATTGCAACATTGACTGGCCCGATGAACTCGGGATGTCAACTTTTATTATCATATATATATATTTTTTACTTGTGCATAAGGCATATGTTTTGTCCATTTGTAATATGATTTCATAGGAAGTCAAAAGTCATTTTTTGGGGGGCCAAATGCCAAAAGAAATTTGACATGCTCAAAAATACTGCAGAATTGCAAAATTGACTGACCTGATGAACACAGGATGGCCGGGCAGTGATAGTTGTTCCATTCCATCACTCGTTGTGTTGATTTCATCATGTCCATTTGGTGATGTTTTTTCACTGTTGAATCATATTGCAAGTGCACGTGCATTTGCAAAATGTTTCAATGGGCATGTACAGTGCCTTGCGAAAGTATTCGGCCCCCTTGAACTTTGCGACCTTTTGCCACATTTCAGGCTTCAAACATAAAAATATAAAACTGTATTTTTTTGTGAAGAATCAACAACAAGTGGGACACAATCATGAAGTGGAATGACATTTATTGGATATTTCAAACTTTTTTAACAAATCAAAACTGAAAAATTGGGCGTGCAAAATTATTCAGCCCCTTTACTTTCAGTGCAGCAAACTCTCTCCAGAAGTTCAGTGAGGATCTCTGAATGATCCAATGTTGACCTAAATGACTAATGATGATAAATACAATCCACCTGTGTGTAATCAAGTCTCCGTATAAATGCACCTGCACTGTGATAGTCTCAGAGGTCCGTTAAAAGCGCAGAGAGCATCATGAAGAACAAGGAACACACCAGGCAGGTCCGAGATACTGTTGTGAAGAAGTTTAAAGCCAGATTTGGATACAAAAAGATTTCCCAAGCGTTAAACATCCCAAGGACCACTGTGCAAGTGATAATATTGAAATGGAAGGAGTATCAGACCACTGCAAATCTACCAAGACCTGGCCATCCCTCTAAACTTTCAGCTCATACAAGGAGAAGACTGATCAGAGATGCAGCCAAGAGGCCCATGATCACTCTGGATGAACTGCAGAGATCTACAGCTGAGGTGGGAGACTCTGTCCATAGGACAACAATCAGTCGTATATTGCACAAATCTGGCCTTTATGGAAGAGTGGCAAGAAGAAAGCCATTTCTTAAAGATATCCATAAAAAGTGTTGTTTAAAGTTTGCCTCAAGCCACCTGGGAGACACACCAAACATGTGGAAGAAGGTGCTCTGGTCAGATGAAACCAAAATTGAACTTTTTGGCAACAATGCAAAACGTTATGTTTGGTGTAAAAGCAACACAGCTCATCACCCTGAACATACCATCTCCACTGTCAAACATGGTGGTGGCAGCATCATGTTTTGGGCCTGCTTTTCTTCAGCAGGGACAGGGAAGATGGTTAAAATTGATGGGAAGATGGATGGAGCCAAATACAGGACCATTCTGGAAGAAAACCTGATGGAGTCTGCAAAAGACCTGAGACTGGGACGGAGATTTGTCTTCCAACAAGACAATGATCTAAAACATAAAGCAAAATCTACAATGGAATGGTTCAAAAATAAACATATCCAGGTGTTAGAATGGCCAAGTCAAAGTCCAGACCTGAATCCAATCGAGAATCTGTGGAAAGAACTGAAAACTGCTGTTCACAAATGCTCTCCATCCAACCTCACTGAGCCGAGCTGTTTTGCAAGGAGGAATGGGAAAAAATTTCAGTCTCTCGATGTGCAAAACTGGTAGACATACCCCAAGCGACTTACAGCTGTAATTGCAGCAAAAGGTGGCGCTACAAAGTATTAACTTAAGGGGGCTGAATCATTTTGCATGCCCAATTTTTCAGTTTTTGATTTGTTAAAAAAGTTTGAAATATCCAATAAATGTTGTTCCTCTTCATGTTTGTGTCCCACTTGTTGTTGATTCATCACAAAAGAATACAGTTTTATATCTTTATGTTTGAAGCCTGAAATGTGGCAAAAGGTCGCAAAGTTCAAGGGGGCCGAATACTTTCGCAAGGCACTGTACTATCACAAATTTGGCATGGTCAAAAATCTTGCAGAAATGCAAAATTGACTGGCCCGATGAACACAGGATGGCAGGGCAGTGATAGTTGTTCCCTTACATCACTCGTTGTGTTGATTTCATCATGTCCATTTGGTGATGTCTTTTCACTGTTGAATCATATTGCAAGTGCACATTCATTTGCAATATGGTTCAATGGGCATGTACCATCACGAATTTGGCATGCTCAAAAGTCAAACTATACTTTGCTCAAACTATACTTTTGTCAACTTTTACTATCATATTTTTTATTTTGTTTTACTTGTGCATAAAGTACATGTTTTGTCCATTTGCAATATGATTTCATAGGAAGTCAAAAGTCAAGGTCAAAAGTCATTTTTTGGGGGGCCAAATGCCAAAAGAAATTTGACATGCTCAAAAACACTGCAGAATTGCAAAATTGACTGACCTGATGAACACAGGATGGCAGGGCAGTGATAGTTGTTCCTTTCCATCACTCGTTGTATTGATTTCATCATGTCCATTTGGTGATGTTTTTTCACTGTTGAGTCATATTGCAAATGCAAGTGCATTTGCAATATGTTTCAATGGGCATGTACCATCACGAATTTGACATGGTCAAAAATCCTGCAAGAATGCTAAATTGACTGGCCTGATGAACACAGGATGGCCTGGCAGTGATAGTTGCTCCTTTCAATCGCTCGATGTGTTGACTTCATTATGTCCATTTGTTTTTGTTTTCTCACTTTTGCAAAGTCACTGTGCATTTGCAATATAGTTCAATGGGCATTGACCATCACAAATTTGTCATGCTATAAAAATCCTGTAGGAATGTGAAATTGACTGGCCCGATGAACTCGGGATGGCTGGGCAGTGATTCTGGTTCATCTCAATCGCTCGTTAGGATTGATTTCAGAATGTCACTTTGGTGATGGTACCTCACTGTTTAAACATATTGCAAATGGACAAGAGTCACCAGCAAGTCACGGTCCATCAGTCAATTTGTGATCATTCTGACACCAAACTGATACAAACTGACACCAAACCCACTTTTTCCAACTCGTTTAGTAGCCAACTATCACATACTTCAGAGATGGCCCACAATTCACAACGCCTTCAGTTCAAACCATAAAATAAACGTAAAACACGTAGTTATGTTCTAGCTGCGGGTCCATTTCTGATGTCATGTGTAGACCTAGCTGAGGTGACCCCGAATCCAAAGTTTCGGCTCGATAGGTCATTTGGTGTCCGAGCAAGACCCAAATTGGTGCTGATAATCCACTTTTTTCCATGACTTGCTACGGGGTCCTTGAATGAGCTATCGGACAGAAACATTGGGGTCCGTCTATATGGGCCGAGATGGTCGCAATGCACCTAGTCTTGCGACTCTGCGACATTTCTAAATGTCGTCATTTTCGTGATGCAAAAATGAATTGAAGTGATTGCAAATGTACGAGGCTGTTTCTCGGTCCGAGAACCTTCTAGAGCCATGTAACTCACCACGCACTATCGACCTGAGGTCTAGAACAGGATTCTAAAGTTTCGGAACTCTAGGTCTGACGGTTCTTTAAAAGTTCCATCAAGGTTAACTAATGCAGGCAGTGTATGTCTCTACGCACCCCAATGGGTCCCTCCTTCCAAGCTGTGTGTGTGTGTGATTTAGTTTTCCTTTGAAATTTTATGGGACAAATGACTGATTTACAGTTCATGGGGGTTGCCTAATCACACATATGAAGTTTTGGAAAGATCAGACTTTTTTAACCCCTCGAAACAGCCCCTGAGACACCAATTATGGCACTTCCGGTTGGCACAGGAAGCTATAAGTCAACACATATCCTCATTGGGGTATGCTTTTACAGAATCCTGAGTTTTAAGTCTTTACGTTAAGAATTGACTGATTTACACAGGGTTGAATGCACTATTTCTATCAAACTGCAGGCAGGGTATGGATAAACACTTTTAGGGTGATTTTATCCACTTCCGGTTGGTCCAGGAAGCTTAGAATCAACACAGATTGACCTCGTAGTGGCCTGATAGAGTGTCACCGAAGACAGGTTCATACGCCATTCACAACCCACATAGGCTTCAGGTTGAATTTAGGGGTGCAGGCAATGTATTCCTATGGGTAGAGAAGTCAATGCAAACTGTTTGATGTAAACACCTTCTTTTAACTTTTAAGGGTTAATGCCACACGGTCAAGGTTAGGCTTGTACGGATCGGGAGGACCTTAGGAACGTACCTGAGGTCGAATTGTGCTTCTCACCCTAATGGTTCTCTCACTGTCATCCAAAAGCAAATGACATTGTGGGGCAGGCTTCATTTTGGGCCTACTTTTCTAATGGTCGCTGCGCCTCAACCGAGAGAGCTACGGTCAAGCAGGATATCTCGTTGAACTCGGCACGGCCTCGGGATTATGGTAATGCCATTGCCTGCTCTCTGTGTCTTTAAGCACCACACTTTGTCACTCCATCCTTGCTGTGTGTGTGTGTGTGAGAGCATTTCTTTGACATCTGTTGGGAGAAATGACTGACTTACAGTTCATGGGGGTTGCCTAATCACACATATGAAGTTTTGAAAAGATCTGATCTTTTTAACCCTTGGACACTGCCACTATGACACCATTTAAGGCACTTCCGGATGGCACAGGAAGCTATAAATAAACTCTTATCCTGAATGGGGTATGCCTTTACAGAATCCTGAGTTTTAAGTCTTTACGTTAAGAACTGAGTTATTTACAGAGGGTTTAGTTAGTGTGTGTTATTTCAGAAAATCATAGAAAATCACAGAAATCTCGCAGAGCTCCGCAGCACACTTTAAAAGGATTTGTATGAACACCCTGCAACTGGATCTGTAACTGTTTATAAAAAAAACACCTATCTTTGAACATCACCAATTTGTCATTGTACGATTTCTCTTAAATGACGATAGATAAATGGCTGGTTCTTTTTTTATTGACACCGGAGGCTCCTTGACTATTTCTCTATTTTCATTTTGGACCTTTAATCCCAGAGAAATGGCCATAATTCAAAAACCATTGAGGCCTAGACGCCATCTTGTTCGGGGCCAACTGCCCATTATGCCAAACCTACTCTCACCAAGTTTCGGCTTCAAAATATTTTCCGTTTTGGAGATAAGGCCATGTCGTGATTCGTGATGTTTTGTACAATTGCAATATGATTGCTTATGCCTCTTGTGGGATTTTCCGGGACAGCGGAAAAATGACCAAAATGTGATTATTTTATAAAACGTAAACCGAATGTCCGAGAAAGTTCATTTGATGACTTTCCGGTAGGTCCGGCCCTGCCGCTCGGCCCGACGCCGTCCACGAATTTTAGAAATGTTTTCGGACGTCTAGTTAGGGTCCGTACATTTGCAAAATGGACTTTCTCACTAACCATACAGCAAATGTCAAAATGTTTCCTTAACCTCTTGAAACTCCCCATCCCGGATCCGGGATTGTGACTAAGCCTCAGGCTCATTAGCATAACGCAACGTTAACGATTTCTGAAAATCGCAAATAAAATTAAAATAATGCGTTTGCTCTCAAGCTTAGCCTTTTCTTAACAACACTGTCATCTCAGATTTTCAAAATATGCTTTTGAACCATAGAAATTGACTAATTTGTGTAAGAGTATGCAAAGCTAGCATAGCATTTTGTGTAGCATGTAGCACGCAACATTTTCACAAAAGCCAGATAACCAAATAAATAAAATCATTTACCTTTGAAGAGCTTCTGATGTTTTCAATGAGGAGACTCCCAGCCACATACCAAATGCGCAGTGTTTCCTGAAAGCGTCTGTGTGTAGGAGAAATCGTTCCGTTTTCTACATTGCGCCTGGCTACCGAAACGAACCGAAAATGCAGTCACCTACAACGTGAAACTTTTTCCGGATTAACTACATAATATCGACCGAAACATGGCAAACGTTGTTTGGAATCAATCCTCAAGGTGTTTTTTCACATATCTCTTCATTGACATGCAGTTCGTGGAAGCTTGCTTCTCTCTCTGTGCCCCATGGAAAAATACTGGCAGGTGACTTTTGCGCACCAATTTCGGCGCAGGACACCGGGCGGACACGTGGTAAATGTGGTCTCTTATGGTCAATCTTCCAACGATCTGCCTACAAATACGTCACAATGCTGCAGACACCTTGGGGAAACGACAGAAAGGGCAGACTCATTCCTCTTGCGTTCACAGCCATATAAGGAGATCATGAAAGACAGAGCCTCAAAAATCCTTGTCATTTCCTGGATGCCAAGTCATCTTGGTTTTGCCTGAAGCTCACGTTAAAGGGCACGCACAGAGAAGATATTTGTATTTCTGGACACGTCAGAGTGTTTTCTTTCGAACAGTAGCAATTATATGCATAGTCGAGCATCTTTTTGTGACAAAATATCTTGTTTAAAACGGGAACGTTTTTCTTCCAAAAATGAAATAGCGCCACCATAAGTGTAAGAGGTTAAGGTATGGAATATTAGGAGTTTTATTTTCTGAGTTATAATTAGACAAGTGAATGAACATGGCTAAAGATAAAGGGTTCTTTAATATGTCTAATATGGTGATGAACACGAATGTAAAGGGGTGGTGTAACCTTTGACCTTATCATGGCCTACTCTTGGGTCTGATCAGCCTCAGAGTAGAGCTATTTGTATAATGAATTTGTGGTCATTTGGGTTACTAGTTATAAGGTAAATTAGTTATAGTTTTGGGTTAGAATTTTAGTTTGAACTGCAGATGAGAAAGTGGTTAAGGATATTTTACAATATTAGCTGTAACGTTTTTGAATGGGCTATTATTGATTTGTTATTACAACAGAAAAAAATCCTATTTATCAACGAGAATAAATAGGGGGAGATAAGATTCATTGAGGTTTGGATAGGAGATATATTAAGCCAATAGGGCAGGACATTACATAGAAAAATACGTTTCAGTTCTTAGGGGTGGTTAATTACGGTAGATAAGGCATCTCAAACTATGAAACATATATTCAATTATTGATGTGACTGATTTTTAAGGTTAGACATTTAGTTAACATTTGGAAGCAACACAGTTGTTACAGAGCAGAGAGGAAATGAACACAGATACCTCTTAAAAGTAGATAAGACACTTGACAGAGAATTGGTACAGGACAAATATGAATGGACGCCAAAGGGAGAATTGGACATACATGATAATGTCAGAACATAAAGATAATTTACTAATCTTACCTAAGTCATTATTTAGGGTAGATAAGGTTGTTATCTGGGCAGAGCCAGGTATCAAAAGGGGGATAGGGAAGTCTGTGGTCTAGGATAAGACACTTAGTGGCCTATTGGATAATAAACTAATAATAACAAAATAACAAAATAAAAATGTAGCTAACAAATAGGCATAGAAGTTAGAGATATAATCAGATAAAACCTATGAGAAACTGTTTGTTAACCAAGCCTGTATGTCCAGGATTTTATGCATTACAGATGAATTACAGGTGAAGTCACTCAATCCAGTCCCTGCGGCTTGTTGGGGGGACCATACCAAGGACTCCTGGTGACAGCTAGCTGAAAGAGCCACCCTGATTAATATCACACGGCGGGAGGGTAAGACACCCTGACACTCCAAACAATAACAGTGTTCGAGAGGAGAACTGGAATTAGCAGAATTCCGGGGGCCATCTCTTGAATGAAGATGTCCTTTCCGTCATTTCATCCCTGTTTTTGTTCATAGAAGTGAAAGTGTGTCTGGCTCTTGCTAATGATGTGTTCTCAGGTAGAGGGTGGGGCTTCACATGTGCGCTGACCGCCCTGAGCTGTTTAATTGTAGGGGCCATAGTCCTGATCCACCATGATTTTGTTAGGCTGTGTTTCTGTACAGCACTTTGAGATATCAGCTGATGTAAGAAGGGCTATATAAATAAATGTAATAAATAAATAAATAATAATAATAAATAAATAAATAAATAATAATAAATAACTTCGATTTGATTTGATCCCCGGAGAAGGCCAAAGGGTGTAACTTGACTCATGTGATAGACGAGGGAACTTTGATATTACCAAAGCATCTCAAATATCACTGAAACAAAACAGTAAGAAATGAGAGTGGGATTGGGAAGGATGTCTCAGTGGAGTTCTAGGTAGACCAAATGGGGCCTCTGACTCCTTGGCAGTTCAGGACTAAGAGCAGCTATTATGGAAGACATCTATGCAAGTCCCTGTGTAGTTCATGGAAACAGGTTATAGCTAACATCATGTGAGAGGGCTACATAAATCTACATACCCAGCATGGAAGAATATGGAGTGTAGTGAAAGTAAGTTGATAACCTAGTGCATTCCAGAGTCAGCAGAATACAAGCAGAGTCTCCCTGACAAAGCAGATAATGACTGTGGAGTTGTCCAGAGCCAAGAGCCGGTGTGAATAGTTCAGATGAAAGATCTTAAGGAAAGGGAAACTGGTTACCTAAGGGAATGGCCTGTATGGTAAAGCTATTCACGGAAGCAGGAAAGCCAGATAATAACAGTTGTATGGATTTACACTATTTATATCCACATGTTCCTCTGAAATCTAAGCTTCCTCCTTTCACAGAGGCAAGGATAGACTGTTTACTGTTTGGTTTGGTATAGTACTTCTGGGAAATATGTGGGGAAATCAGTACCTGCAATAGAACAGATGATGTTACTTCTGATGCGACGAATGAGTGATTTGGCTGGTTGAGATCTGGGGATTTCAGTAAGATAAGGAGGCCCAGGGCTCACATCTGGTGGTGGTTGTGTGGGGGAATGACGTTATGGCCGAGTATTACTGACAGATTGGACAGGATTATTACATTTGGGAATGCCTTTCACACTCGTTCAACACCAAGACATGAAGTTAGCCAAATGGGAGAAAAGAGGTACTCCATCTGGGTCTTTTGATGACAGAGTATATATTAATGACATTGGGGATCCACGGGGGGGGGGGCAGATGAGTTCAAAGCAAGAAATCAGATCCTAGCAGGATTAGAGTTAAGCATTTTCTGGTGGTCTACTCTCAATAAGAACGTGGACTGGTTTAATTAGATTTATTATAATCAGCAGCGCTTTATAAAATATACCAGAGATGCTATTAAAGGTTTGGCAGAACAGACTGAAGAAACCAGCCTGATGGCTTGGCAGAAAAGAATTGCATTAGATATGTTATTGGCTGAGAAGGGAGGAGTATGCGTGATTATCAGGACCATGTTTGTGCTTACATCCCACATAACACACCTCCAGACGAATCAGTGCCCAAAGCCTCAGCTTCAGCTCACGGTTTGGCAGAAAACTCTTGGATACTTTTCTGACTAATTGGTTTGATAGTATGTTTGGAAAATGGAACATTTTTATGATCACTGTATTATGGGTTACCTTCATCTGTGTGACTGTTTAGTTTTATGGGGCTGTTGTCTAATTCCCTGTGTATGAGGCCTTATTTCCAGGACTGGAGAAATCGATGACAATAGATGGTGAGGTACCAGGGGATTCCAGGTTCTGACCCATGGAGGACTGAATGCATGGCTACAGAACAGGTGGACGAATCTGGATCCTTCATTTGCGGGGAACTTTGAGACCATTTTTGATATTTAGGGAGGTTAGGTTGTACCTTGTTTCAATGAAGATTGTAACGAAAATTCTGATGAGAAGACTTATGATTCTGATGTCCTAAAAACAGTCAGTGTGAATGCAAGTAGTGGGTTATGTTTAGGTGATGTTTTGATAACAATAAATATTTCTAGTGAAAATAGAAATAGGCTTTTTAATTTATTTAATTTATTTTTTAAATATTTTAATACAACTACATGTGTGATTGGATGTAGAATATTAAATCATAGGGTGGATATGTTAAGGGAATTTTTAGCAATAATGACTAATTATGTATACATTTCAATCAGGACTGACTAATCAGAATACTATTATGTTACTGTATATGTACTAATCAGAATACTATTATGTTACTGTATATGTACTAATCAGAATATTATTATGTTACTGTATATGTACTAATCAGAATACTATTATGTTACTGTATATGTACTAATCAGAATACTATTATGTTACTGTATAGATGTATGAATTTTCTTTTAACCTTAGTACCGAATATAATGTATGTAAATATAATCAAGAATTAGAACAATGACTGTCTGTTTCTTGGTAGAAATGAATGAACTTATAGCCAGACTGGCTAGAAGGTTTATCTACACAGGCAGACCTTGGCTCTGGTCATAAATGATCTAAATCTTGAGAGCCATACAGCCGTTGTACTGTACTGGAGCGGACATGAGACGGGGTCGTACGCAAACTAATGACGCCATTTTCAGTTTATAACCTGTGGTAACTGTATCATGTTCAGTGCTCTCGGGAAGAAATGCTGCTGATAGATTTTGAGACTGGTCTCTGTCCATTTCATGCAAATAAGAGTCTTACAAATTCTTAGGAATTGACAGTGTTTAATTTTAATTGGGTATTAAAACATATAGGAATTTAATTCTTGTAACAGGTGATAACTGTGTTTGTGGAGTAAAGCATGTGTATCTGTTGGTTTGAAATAAACTTTAGTGGATATTGTTTTTTGAGACTGATTTATGTGATTAAAGAAAACTGTAGTATCCAAGAAGTGTACTTCACATGGATGTATTATGTATTTAACCTTAATGGATGGGTGGTGACTGTTGAGAATGCTAATGAATTCAGTGAATAGTTGGATATCATGAGGCCAGGATCCTATAATGTCGTCTAGAAGTCTGTAATAGAATGTAGGTTGATGTGGGCACTTGGCCAATGCCTCTCTCTCCCATTCAGCCATGTAAATGTTTGCATATGCCGGGGCAAATTTCTTACCCATAGCTGTTCCCTCCAACTGTAAGTAGTGCTCATCATTGAATATAAAGTCATTGTGTGTGAGGCTGATTTCTAATAATTGTAGTGTTTCATTGTCTGGTCTATTGCTATCTGGGTGTGCATGGAAAATATTTCTGACCGTCTGTACTCCTGTTGCTGTATTTATGTTAGTGTGTAAGCTATCAATGTCTATAGTGAATATATATGTTTGGGAGGGAACAACTATGGGTTTGATCTTCTCAAGAAAGTGATAAGTGTCTCTGAGGTAGCTGGGGTGTCTAGTGAAGAGAGGGTTGATATAATGATCAATATATTGGGCTATGTTGTATGATTCGCTATTACAGTCTGATACGATTGGCCTGCCAGGAGGAACTTCATAGGGAATAGTCCAGGTTTCTGGTTCTTTATGATTGTTGCAAAGCAGGTAAAACAGTCTAGGTGGTGGAGTGTCTGGTCCAAATAGAAAGTCTCCTTGTTTTTTCGTGATGTGCCGTTTATCATAAAGTGTTTGTATGATTCTACGTAATTTAGTCTGGGTCTGTGGTTGTAGGCTGTTTCCTATTTGTTCATAATACTTGGTGTTGGTTAACTGTCTATTTGCCTCGTATGTGTATTGATGTTTGTCTAGGATCACTGTTTTAGATCCCTTATCTGCCGGTTTCTATATTATGTTGTTTATAAGTTCTTTTATGGCTTGTCTTTCGATGCGGGTGATGTTGTCCTCTCTATCTGTCTGGGTGTGATAGTTGTGAAGGGTGTCTTGGTCGGTTCTGATTAGGTTCTTTACCCTCCTATCTATCTGGGACAGTTTGGGTTCCCAGATGGAAGGAAGGGTGAATGGTAAATGGTTGTCATTTGTCTGATAGTCAAAGTAGTCTAGAAGTTTAAGTCGTCTATGATATTTATGTGTGTCCCTATGAAGTTCCTCCCAGTCAAATTTACCAGGGTGGGGAAAGAAAGACAACCCCCTCTCCAAAAGTTGGGTCTGTGCTGTTGTGAGTTGAAAAGACTTGGATAAATTCATGATGTTTGATGAGAGGAGGCCAACTACCCCCTCTGCTGGGTAATCTAAGAAAGCAACTGGGGGAGGAAAGGGGGGAGAGAGTACAGGGGGTTGGGGGAAAAAGAAGGGTGTGGTGTGGCTAGGTGGGTCCAAATTCTGAAATTTAGCAGCTCACACCAATTCTTAAAATGTGGTCTGCTGTGGTTGTTGTCCGGTGTATCAGGTCTGTTGTGTGGAATTCATCACGGGGTAGCACCAAGAGAAATGGGCCATGTGTGGTGATGTAACCGTTAATGACTGAGGTTTTATATTCGATCTGGTGAAAGAAGGTGTGAGTGGTTAATAATGGGGATGTAAATAATTGCATTTGGGAAAGTGACGATTGCTTCCTTGTGCATTGATGCAATCTGTTTGATTGATGTTGTGTATGGGTCATTATCCATATTGTTTATGCCCACCGAGAGAACCACTATGCTGGTGTCTAAATGAACCTCTGTTTTCTCCAGAACCTTTGTGAAATGGTAAAATGTTGCTCCAGGGTAACTGTCCACTTGTATGTTTGGGTTATGAAATGGAGGGATTCTATTAACATTTGAGTCTCCCAAGACTAGTATTGGTTTATTTCCCTTAAAAATTCCAATCCGCCACCTTGCCTTTTGGTCTGTCTTTATGGTACGATGGTTTCTGAAGAGTTGCTGGGGTTGCGTGTTGATGCTGAGGCTGGGGTTGGGGGTTGATGCTGGGGCTGAGGCTGGGGTTGATGCTGGGACTGAGGCTGGGGTTGATGCTGGGGCTGAGGCTGGGGTTGGGGTTGATGCTGGTGCTGAGGCTGGGGTTGATGCTGGGGCTGAGGCTGGGGTTGGGGTTGATGCTGGGGCTGTGGCTGGGGTTGGGGTTGATGCTGGGACTGAGGCTGGGGTTGGGGTTGATGCTGGGACTGAGGCTGGGGTTGATGCTGGGGCTGAGGCTGGGGTTGGGGGTTGATGCTGGGGCTGAGGCTGGGGTTGGGGTTGATGCTGGGGCTGAGGCTGGGGTTGGGGGTGATGCTGGGGCTGAGGCGGGGGTTGGGGGTTGATGCTGGGGCTGAGGCTGGGTTTGGGGTTGATGCTGGGACTGAGTCTGGGGTTGGGGGTTGATGCTGGGGCTGAGTCTGGGGTTGGGGGTTGATGCTGGGACTGAGGCTGGGGTTGATGCTGGGGCTGAGGCTGGGGTTGATGCTGGGACTGAGGCTGGGGTTGATGCTGGGGCTGAGGCTGGGGTTGGGGTTGATGCTGGGGCTGAGGCTGGGGTTGGGGTTGATGCTGGGGCTGAGGCTGGGGTTGGGGGTTGATGCTGGGGCTGAGGCTGGGGTTGGGGTTGATGCTGGGGCTGAGGCTGGGGTTGGGGGTTGATGCTGGGGCTGAGGCTGGGGTTGGGGGTTGATGCTGGGGCTGAGGCTGGGGTTGGGGGTTGATGCTGGTGCTGAGGCTGGGGTTGATGCTGGGGCTGAGGCTGGTAAAATAATAATGATTCTACATTTATAGTATGAACCTGGATCATCATAATGATTCTACATGTTATAGTATGAACCTGGATCATCATAAAGATTCTACATTTATAGTATGAACCTGGATCATTGTAACGGCTTTCGTCTGGTGAAGGAGAATCGGACCAAAATGCAACGTGTTATTTTTGAGACATGTTTAATTACGAAGAAAACAAACAATACAAAAAACAACAAACAGAACGTGAAAACCTATACAGCCTATGTAGTGACAACAAACACAGAGACAGGAACAATCACCCGTGAAATACTCAAAGAATATAGCTGCCTAAATATGGTTCCCAATCAGAGACAACGATAAACATCTGCCTCTGATTGAGAACCACTCCAGACAGCCATAGACTTTGCTAGATAACCCCACTAAGCCACACACCCAACACCCACAAAACCCCAAGACAAAACACACCACAATAAACCAATGTCACACCCTGGCCTGACCAAATAAATGAAGACAAACACAATATATTACGACCAGGGCGCGACAATCATCATAATGATTCCACATGTTATAGTATGAACCTGGATCATCATAATGATTCTACATGTTATAGTATGAACCTGGATCATCATAATGACTCTACATGTTATAGTATGAACCTGGATCATCATAATGATTCTCCATGTTATAGTATGAACCTGGATCATCATAATGACTCTACATGTTATAGTATGAACCTGGATCATCTTAATGATTCTACATGTTATAGTATGAACCTGGATCATCATAATGATTCTACATGTTATAATATGAACCTGGATCATCATAATGATTCAACATGTTATAATATGAACCTGGATCATCATAATGATTCTACATGTTATAGTATGAACCTGGATCATCTTAATGATTCTACATGTTATAGTATGAACCTGGATCATCTTAATGATTCTACGTTATAATATGAACCTGGATCATCATAATGATTCTACATGTTATAGTATGAACCTGGATCATCTTAATGATTCTACGTTATAATATGAACCTGGATCATCATAATGATTCTACATGTTATAGTATGAACCTGGATCATCATAATGATTCTACATGTTATAGTATGAACCTGGATCATCATAATGATTCTACATGTTATAGTATGAACCTGGATCATCATAATGATTCTACATGTTATAGTATGAACCTGGATCATCATAATGATTCTACATGTTATAGTATGAACCTGGATCATCATAAAGATTCTACATGTTATAATATGAACCTGGATCATCATAATGATTCTACATGTTATAGTATGAACCTGGATCATCATAATGATTCTACATGTTATAGTATGAACCTGGATCATCATAATGACTCTACATGTTATAGTATGAACCTGGATCATCATAATGATTCTACATGTTATAGTATGAACCTGGATCATCATAATGATTCTACATGTTATAGTATGAACCTGGATCATCATAATGATTCTACATGTTATAATATGAACCTGGATCATCATAATGATTCTACATGTTATAATATGAACCTGGATCATCATAATGATTCTACATGTTATAGTATGAACCTGGATCATCATAATGATTCTACATGTTATAGTATGAACCTGGATCATCATAATGATTCTACATGTTATAATATGAACCTGGATCATCATAATGACTCTACATGTTATAATATGCCATGGCCTTTACTGGCCAAAGGTTAAACTGCTGTTATGGTTATGAAATACTATGGTGTTGTGTCACTAGACTTTGACCAGATATTATTGCATCCAAAGATCAACTGAACCTAGAACATAGATACAGAGACACTTGTCATCAGGAAGGTGATCTCTCAGCACAACGGAAAATATCTCAATGACTTGACATGTTCTGGTTGTGAATTCAGGCTACAAGGTAAGAATCTTCCCAGGAATTATTGTAAAGTGTGTAGAGACATTCAATGTCTGGTGTTATTTTAGTATAGTGAATGACAGGGAAACACTCAGATGTAACAGTCCATTTCACCTGGGACAGCTACGTGACAGTGCAATCATACAAAATGGCGCTAACTGGGTGTTGTCAAGTCACACTCAAAAACATGTTGTTCATATATTCGTATATCGTGGTTATTTTACAGTTTGTATATTTTTTATGTATAAATTGTAAGTCGTCTTTCAGAATATCAGAACATGTGTTGTTTTCTAAATTCCAATGAGCTCCTGCTTCCTGTGTAATTTGGTATGAAACCACTGAACAGACTTTTCTTAACATCGATATTATGAACTGAATTCAGTAACAGCATCATAATATCATACCTGTTGAACAAAGCAACACACTAGAATGAGAGAAATTATTAGAAGAGAAAGTGAGACATTATTATTAATATTACTATATATTATATTGTTATTATTATATTATATTATTATTATTTTATTATTATTATTAATATTATTAGTTACACTATATGGATAAAAGGTGAAAAATATCATCACGACTACATGTTCATGTGATGCAATAAATCACCTGACTGTTTGTGTCTGTTAGTAAATGTTTTATTTATAAGAGATCAGTAATTAAATAGAACAATTGACCTTCAATAATTAGGTGTCACTTTGTTAACCACAACCAACATGTTGGATCTCTGTTCAGGGGTCAGTGCTTGAAAATGAGTCTCTCTGGTGAAAAAGAGGAGGGGGCCCTGCCTCTAAAATGAGTCTCTGTGAGGAACATGACTCCAAAGATAAGAGGTGAGATGACGATGTTGTATAGGAACATATAAAGAGTTAATTTCTAAATAATTATTTCCACAATTTTTTGACAATTGTTATTTTTCATCAGAAATTATTGTTTATGGGAACCTTCATGTGGCTGTAAAATATTGTTGTTATTAGAATTGAATTCATAGATTTTTGTGTATGAATTTTTGTTTTGCAAAATGCTACAGTACCTTGCGAAAGTATTCGGCCCCCTTGAACTTTGTGACCTTTTGCCACATTTCAGGCTTCAAACATAAAGATATAAAACTGTATTTTTTTGTGAAGAATCAACAACAAGTGGGACACAATCATGAAGTGGAATGACATTTATTGGATATTTCAAACTTTTTTAACAAATCAAAAACTGAAAAATTGGGCGTGCAAAATTAAAAAGTTTGTCTTGAGGATGGCGTTATAATTATATCCTCGACCAAATCGATATCTTCTCCTTCCGCCATTGTGGGTTGAAAAAACAGCTTAGTAGTACGCAAATCAATGAATTTATCAATTTCAGTTTCCTAGTTCTGAGACCTGCCCATATAGGACCTGCCTCTCAATATTGGTAATCCAATCAAAATACGTGCCTGTGTAACACTGGAGCCAGCCAGCAGGCGTACAATAGCCAACTCTAAAGCTGATTGATTGACACTAAATTTTAATTTCCATTCACTTTAAGCTACAAGCGCCCGCACTGTTGATTCTGAAGGCCTGGGGGCAGATTTTAGACCCCTGGCAACACATGATGGCTGAATAGGATTGGATAAAAGATCTAACATAAAGACCAGCCCTCCAAATCTCAACGTGGGGCTGGAAGCAGTGCAACCAAGAGGAAAGCTATGAAATGAAGAGTATAACTCTTACTCTGGGGAATAATTTAATACATATTTGTGGGAAAATATATTTAAAAAATATATATATTCTGATGATGTTTAGGCCAGCAGAGAAGGCCTTGCTGGCCCTGACGGCCCACCACTGCATACATTACAATACAACGTTGACCATTAGTTACAGCAAACAACAAACATGTCTCTTCTGCTCCGTTCTTAACCCCTCCTCTCTTCACAAAATGGACAGTATAACTTTAGTGTTTAACCCTTATGTGTCCAAGGACCAAACTTTTGAATATTATTTTCAGTGCGCCTCAACTAGGCTGGAAACATGACATTTACAACAACATTTTTTTTTCTGATAACTAGTTCATTGCATCCGCCATGGTGCCCAGTTTCATAACATTACGTTATGTTATAGAGTAATCGCTAAAAAACAGGCCTTATTTTAGGTCATTCTTCTTCCTGCCAGCTCCTATTAGTTCTATTGAGCTCCGTGGAATCAACTCACCTTCTGAACGTTCTATTCCCAACTCATTGTTCTGCGTCACAATGGCAGCTTCACTATTGTATCAATGACACCTGCCGGCATTAAGCTTGAACGCTGACGTCAGGTTACTTATTATCAACAGGGTTACAGCAACACCTAACGAAAACGAATGTCTGTCCTCTTTTTCAAGATGTGGCCGATTTAAACAGCCAGAAGTCATTTTTTTAATTAAGAAACAACACTTTTTTTGTGACTTGTTGTTTCTAAATGGCTGCAAGGGTAAATTGATATGCATCGAAATGTTCGTTCGTAGTCATCGGATTGAGTGAAAGCTGCGCAGTTTCACTGAGTTAGAAAACAAATGGACAGGTGTAGCTCATTGATTTGTAGATCTGACGCAGTTGCTACCTCAGATTATGAGCCCAGCAGGTGTCGTGAATGAGTTATGTAGTACCCACAGAAGGCCACAGGGAGGAGCAAGAGAGCTATAAACCCATACTGTTTTTTCCTTATAAACCCTGAACCTAACAATCAATCAAATGTATTTATAAAGCCCTTTTTACATCAGCATCTAACCCTACGTATTACCTATTTTAGCATTAACCTTAACCCTAATTATTTAGAAACTGTTTTAGTAATAATATTATGTTAGTAAATACCATTATGGTACTAAATAGCATTTTGATTATTTTGTTAATCAAAACCTGTCTCAGCATTTTGCTGTTTTTGTTTTGTTATTTTATTATATTTATTATTGCAAGGCAGAACACTTGATCAACAAGCCACATCTGTTTAATTTTTCAAATGTGGTTTGAACTGTGTGACCAAGTAACCTCTATGTGAAAGTTTCAGCAATTGGCGTGGGATAGATTGGGCAGGTTAGAGATCTAAGGAATTAACCAGAAAAATATACTTTATTTCTCAGCTGCCCCACCAATGTATTTGAATTAATAACATTTAATTGCAAAATGTCCAATAGATGGGAGCATATGACCACAAAGCATTAGTTATAGGCTACAAGCAGCAATATGATTGACATAAAATAGCAGTAACCACAGACTATATGTCCCATGATTTTCTAAAATGGTCACTCATCATTTTAGTTAGCTATTTATCTCCTATTAGGGCTGTGTTGCTATTGGGTGAGAAAAACAAGTGACTATAGCAGGTATTGAATCCCAGGTAAATAATCACTAGTCAAAACCTCAACCTTAGTATAAATGCATTACAAAAAATCATGTTAATATCTGATATTGCGAGTAAACAACCTCGGAATAGAAAAGACAGAGTGCAACTTCCAGCCAGTCAATACATTACATCTTGCAACCATAGCGGTTAGCAAATAGCACATTTTCCAGCACCCGGCCAGGGATTCAAACCAGCCACCTTTTGGCCACAGGTCCAACTCCTTAGCCACTGGGTGAACACCTGAGTTAATCTTGGGGAATAAACATGAGTTAATCTGCCAAAATGAAGACAAAATGCTTTAGAGACACACATGGTATCACTTGTTATACATAATTATTACACATAAATCATTGCCAAAAGCACAAGACATATTATTAATGGATTGATCATATCAAATATCAGAACATTATTCTAATGTAGGTCTATATTATTAATGGATTGATCATATCAAATATCAAAACATTATTTTAATGTAGGTCTATATTATTAATGGATTGATCATATCAAATATCAAAACATTATTTCTAACTACTCAAAGCAATTACATGTGGCTCAGGAACCACTGATTCACTGCATTATTCTATAGTATTATCAAGACACCTGCTGTTAACTCTTACCTACTTAGGACAGCTGCTGTTAACTCTTAACTACTCAGGACACCTGCTGTTAACTCTTACCTACTTAGGACAGCTCACGTGGTGTCATAAATATCTGCCGACTAGGTGGGACTAGAGACTTCATGCATAGTTACCCACCCACGTATAAGTGTAAAATGTCTTTATTCTCAGCACTTATACGACTTTGAATGTTTGTTTTACACAATAATAAAAAATCAATATTACTAATGTAACCCACTGTCAAGACTGGGTTTAGTTGATTGTGTTGCACTGCTCATGTCCTCGTTCTGGAACTGTCCGCGTCCCCGTACAGAACTGTCCACGTACAGCACTGTCCGTGTCCCCGTACAGAACTGTCCGTGTCCCTAACCCCTAACCCTAGATATAACCTATTTTAACCCCTAACCCTAGGTATAACCTATTTTAACCTTAACCCCTAACCCCTAACCCTAGATATAACCTATTTTAACCCCTAACCCTAGGTATAACCTATTTTAACCTTAGCCCTTAACCCCTAAACCTATGTATAACCTATTTTAACCTTAACCCTTAACCCTTAACCCCTAACAGATTAACCTATTTTTAACTTAACCCCTAAACCTAGGTATAACCTATTTTAACCTTAACCCTTAACCCTTAACCCCTACCTGATTAACCTATTTTTAACTTAACCCCTAACCCTAGGTATAACCTATTTGAACCCTAATTCTAGGGTAGGGTATCCTAGAACACTTTAAAAACCTATTTTAGTTTTTCTCAACCAGAGGTAACTGAATTAGTAGGCTTATTGATAATCGGGCTTATTGATAATCGTTATGTTAATGAAGTATAATTTCAAAACATGAGCATAAAACCAGGTAATAATAAACATGAATCATCATTATATTACTTCACAGTAATCTGTTAAATACTGTTTCAGTGCTTCCTCTTGTGTTAGCAGTGTGGAAAGGGACAGGAAGAAGCACACAGGAGTTTTCCTGTGAGGGGAGTGGTGGTGTATCCAGGGAGGAAACGAAACTAGACTCAGTACTTGTTCTCCATATAGTCTCATTATTACCTCAACTACCTGGTACCCTGCACATTGACTCAGTACTGGTACTCCTTATAGTCTCATTATTACCTCAACTATCTGGTACCCTGCACATTGACTCAGTACTGGTACTCCTTATAGTCTCATTATTACCTCAACTACCTGGTACCCTGCACATTGACTCAGTACTGGTACTCCTTATAGTCTCATTATTACCTCAACTTCCTGGTACCCTGCACATTGACTCAGTACTGGTACTCCTTATAGTCTCATTATTACCTCAACTTCCTGGTAACCTGCACATTGACTCAGTACTGGTACTCCTTATAGTCTCATTATTACCTCAACTACCTGGTTCTCTGCACATTGACTCAGTACTGGTTCTCCTTATAGTCTCATTATTGTTATTTTATTAGTGGTCATTAGTGGTCTTATGCTGCCATCTATTGGAATTATATAGCAACTGCAGTAGTACTGAATAATGTGTAATTCCTTACAAAAGTAGTAATTACTTAGAATTGCTTAGAATTGCAAAATCTAACAGTAGTACTGTCACTGAACAACACAATGCCATGATTAGATTAAATACACACCGATTCCTGTAAACAATGACAGCTTATTTACCAACATTTATGGAAATGGATATGTAGCTTTTTAGAATGAAACTCTTCTTATATTTCCCCTTCTGAGCTTAGAATAGATGAGATATGTAATGTTTGTCTCTGTTGTGATGAAGACCAATCCAGCAGGAGAGACCAGCCTCCCCTGTTCCCAGCTGTGTGTCCATGAAGAGTGACTGGTCTATGATGCAACCTATATACTTTAGAGCGGGAGACTTTTCTACTGAACAAAGGTAAGAAGAACTCATGGGTCCTGGTCAGTGAGTTAAACAACAGTGTCTCTAGTCATTTCTCCTCTCCCATTTTCACATTTATTGTTGTTGTTTTCATAACCCATAGGCTAATCCTTTCGTCCATTTCATAGTCCTTAAACAATATTAAACAAACACAACATTCCCTCTGTATGTGTGTGTGTGTGTGTGTGTGTGTATGCGTGTGTGTGTGTGTGTGTGTGTGTGTGGGTGTGTGTGTGTGTGTGTGTGTGTGTACCTACATGTACATATTACCTCAACTACCTGGTAACCTGCACATTGACTCAGTACTGGTTCTCCTTATAGTCTCATTATTACCTCAACTACCTGGTACCCTGCACATTGACTCAGTACTGGTACTCCTTATAGTCTCATTATTACCTCAACTACCTGGTACACTGCACATTGACTCAGTACTGGTACTCCTTATAGTCTCATTATTACCTCAACTACCTGGTACCCTGCACATTGACTCAGTACTGGTACTCCTTATAGTGTCATTATTACCTCAACTACCTGGTACCCTGCACATTGACTCAGTACTGGTACTCCTTATAGTCTCATTATTACCTCAACTACCTGGTACCCCTGCACATTGACTCAGTACTGGTTCTCCTTATCGTCTCATTATTACCTCAACTACCTGGTACCCTGCACATTGACTCAGTACTGGTACTCCTTATAGTCTCATTATTACCTCAACTACCTGGTACCCCTGCACATTGACTCAGTACTGGTTCTCCTTATCGTCTCATTATTACCTCAACTACCTGGTACCCTGCACATTGACTCAGTACTGGTACTCCTTATAGTCTCATTATTACCTCAACTACCTGGTACCCCTGCACATTGACTCAGTACTGGTTCTCCTTATCGTCTCATTATTACCTCAACTACCTGGTACCCTGCACATTGACTCAATACTGGTTCTCCTTATAGTCTCATTATTACCTCAACTACCTGGTACCCTGCACATTGACTCAGTATTGGTACTCCTTATCGTCTCCTTATTACCTCAACTACCTGGTACCCTGCACATTGACTCAATACTGGTTCTCCTTATAGTCTCATTATTACCTCAACTACCTGGTACCCTGCACATTGACTCAGTATTGGTACTCCTTATCGTCTCATTATTACCTCAACTACCTGGTACCCTGCACATTGACTCAGTACTGGTACTCCTTATAGTCTCAATATTACCTCAACTACCTGGTACCCTGCACATTGACTCAGTACTGGTACTCCTTATCGTCTCATTATTACCTCAACTACCTGGTACCCTGCACATTGACTCAGTACTGGTACTCCTTATAGTATCAATATTACCTCAACTACCTGGTACCCTGCACATTGACTCAGTACTGGTTCTCCTTATAGTCTCATTATTACCTCAACTACTCGGTACCCTGCACATTGACTCAGTACTGGTACTCCTTATAGCCTCATTATTCCGGTCGGTAACATTTGAGAGTGAGGCAAATATGTAGCATTTTCCGGAAAAAAAACATGATGATTTGTCTTTCTGAAATGAAAACATCAAGTGATTTTAAACAAATACATATCTGTCATTGCACAATCCCATACCATGATTAGATAGTGAAAAAACACACCAATCTCTTTAAGAAATGCTTTAAACAATAAAAGCTAATTTACTAACATTACTGAAAAGTGATATATAGTGTTTAGGAATTAAACAATTCTTATGTTTCCCCATCTGAGCTCAGAGTAGATGAGAGATGTAATGTTTGTCTCTGTTGTGTTGAAGCCCAATCAAGCAGGAGAGACCAGCCTCCCCTGTTCCCAGCTGTGTGTCCATGAAGAGTGACAAGTCTATGGGACCTCCTCTAAACTTTAGAGAGGGAGACTTTTCTACTGAACAAAGGTAAGAAGAACTCATGGGTCCTGGTCAGTGAGTTAAACAACACTGTCTCTAGTCATTTCTCCTCTCCCATTTTCCCATTTGTTGTTGTTGTTTTCATAATCCATAGGCTAATCATATTGTCCATTTCCATAGTCCTAAAACAATATTAAACAAACACAACATTCTCTGTGTGTGTGTGTGTGTGTGTGTGTGTGTGTGTGTGTGTGTGTGTGTGTGTGTGTGTGTGTGTGTGTGTGTGTGTGTGTGTGTGTGTGTGTGTGTGTGTGTGTGTGTGCGTGCGTGCGTGCGTGCGTGCGTGCGTGCGTGCGTGTGTGTGTCTGTGTGTGTCTGTGTTTGTGCACTCCTGGATGAGGAGATGTAATCTCATATTTTGTCTACAGAAACCAACAGGAGAGATCAGAGTCAGAGATTCTCAGTGGTCAGTCTTCACAGAGTCATCAAACAGGCCTGGACTCCATATTCAGTGTATGTGGTCCTGTTATGTACATTTGTATCTGTTTACCTCAAGTAAAGTTGATCTGTCAATCAATCATTCATGTGTTAATGAGAAAGCATTTATTATCATGCTTAACTCATTTACTTTATTTATTTCAGTTGCTTGAAGAGAATATTATTAGATTTGTGAAGAACGAGCTGAAGATGTTCAAGAGGATTCTTAGTCCAGAACTCCCAGAAGGCTTTGAGAGTCAGAAGCAGGATAAGGAAGTGGTGGACCCTGAAGATGAGAAGCAGGAGAGCAGTGCCAGAGAGGGGGCTCTGAAGATCACACTGCACATCCTGAGGAAAATGAACCAGAAGCAGCTTGCTGACGCACTGGAGAAATGTAAGAGCTGTCTGCCTCATGTTGAATGCTGTTTTATTATATTTTAAAGCTGAATCTAAAGTACAGCTAAAGTAGCTGTGTAACTCAATGTTATTGTAGCAGCCTTAAGACCTAGTGACCTCATCAAGTAGCAGCAGGGATGTGTTGTGGTGATTAATTTAGAGAGAGAGAGAGAAAATTAATAATACCATCAATAATACCAATAATAATATAATCAGTCACACCAGTCTGTAATGCATTATAAAAACATTTACACATGTATACAGTCAGTTAAGATAATAAATGATTATCATTTAAAACGTTACAACAGTCCTACAATACTGTAGGCATTAAAACAGATTCATAATATTAACTAGTAACTAGTAATATTGATATCCTCTGTGTTATTTCTAGATTCAGATGATCATGCTGTGATTTGCCAACGTGAACTCAAATCTAATCTAAAGAAGAAGGTTCAATGTGTATTTGAGGGGATCGCTAAACAAGGAAACCCAACACTTCTCAATAAGATCTACACAGAGCTCTACATCACAGAGGGTGGAACAGGAGAGGTCAATAATGAACATGAGCTGAGACAGATTGAGACAACAACCAGGAAACAAGCAAGGCCAGAGACTGCAATCAAATGTAACAACATCTTCAAACCCTTAACTGGACAAGACAAACGTATCAGAACTGTGCTGACAAAGGGAGTCGCTGGCATTGGAAAAACAGTCTCTGTGCAGAAGTTCATTCTGGACTGGGCTGAAGGAAAAGCAAATCAGGATGTCCAATTTGTATTTTCATTGCCTTTCCGGGAGCTGAATTTGATGAAAGAGGACAACTACACTTTCATTGAACTTCTCAATCACTTCTCAATGGAAACCAAACAATCAGGAATCTCCAACTACGACAAGTACAAAGTTCTGTTCATCTTTGACGGTCTGGATGAGTGCCGACTGCCCCTAGACTTCCAGAAGAACAAGATCTGTTGTGACGTCACAGAGTCAACTTCAGTGGATGTTCTGCTGACAAATCTCATCAAGGGAAATCTGCTTCCCTCTGCTCTCCTCTGGATAACTACCCGACCTGCAGCAGCCAATAAGATCCCTTCAGGGTGTGTTGACCAATTGACAGAGGTACGAGGGTTCAATGACCCACAGAAGGAGGAGTACTTCAGGAAGAGATTCAGTGATGAAGACCTGGCCAACAGAATCATCTCACACATAAAGACATCAAGGAGCCTCCACATCATGTGCCACATTCCAGTCTTCTGTTGGATTTCTGCAACAGTCCTTGAACACATGCTGAAACATAAGAGAGAAGAGATGCCCAAGACACTGACTGAGATGTACACAAACCTTGTTGTGTTTCATACCAAACAGAAGAATGAAAAGTATCTTGGGAAAGAAGAGACAGGTCCACACTGGAATAAAGAGAGCATTCTGTCACTGGGAAAACTGGCTTTTCAACAGCTTGTGAAGGGCAATCTGATTTTCTATGAAGAAGACCTGAAAGAGTCAGGCATTGATGTCAATGAAGCCTCAGTGTACTCAGGATTGTGCACACAGCTCTTTAAAGAGGAATGTGGGCTGTACCAGGACAAGGTGTACTGCTTTGTTCATCTGAGTATTCAGGAGTTTCTGGCTGCTGTATATGTGTTCCTCTCATTCATCAACAACAATGAGAATCTAATGGACAAATTTCAAACAAAAGACGAACCTGAAGTTACTTTCTACAAGAGTGCTGTGGATAAAGCCTTACGATGTGAGACGGGAAACCTGGACCTTTTCCTCCGCTTCCTTCTGGGCCTCTCACTGGAGTCCAATCAGAAGCACTTACGAGGTCTACTGACAAAGACAAGAAGCAGCTCACAGACCCATGAAGAAACAGTCAAGTACATCAAAGAGAAGATCAGGGAGAATCCCTCTCCAGAGAGGTGCATCAATCTGTTCCACTGTCTGAATGAACTGAATGACCATTCTCTTGTGGAGGAGATCCAAAGATACCTGAGATCAGGAAGTCTCTCAAAACCCAACCTGTCACCTGCACAGTGGTCAGCTCTGGTCTTTGTGTTGCTGACTTCAGAAAAGGAGCTGGATGTGTTTGACCTGAAGAAATACTCCAGATCAGAGGAAGGTCTTCTGAGGCTGCTGCCAGTGGTCAAAGCATCCAGAGCTGTTCTGTGAGTAAATAAAATTACATATAAGAACTCATCATCAAGAAGCAATATTAATTTTTGAAAAAAATACATATTGAAAAACAAACTGAATGCATTGATTTTCACATTATTATAACATTATCAACATAACATACAATTCTTGGAGACGGAAAATGAATCTATATGTTGTTTTCGATAATTAACCAAATGCATCTGCCATTGTCCTTCTACACTACTGGTGTTAAATTAACAGTGTGTTTGTGAATTCATGATGATCTCTTTGTCAGGCTGTCAGGCTGTGGAGTCACAGAGAAAGGCTGTGCTTCTCTGGTCTCAGCTCTGGAGTCAAACCCCTCACACCTGAGAGAGCTGGACCTGAGTAACAATGACCTGAAGGATTCAGGAGTGAAGCTGCTCTCTGCTGGACTGGGGAATCCCCACTGTAAACTGGAGACTCTGAGGTCAGTATTCCTGTAGTTGGTCAACAAGTGATAACTGTTCACCAGATCCACATGTGTTTACCAGACACACATAGTCCACACCAAATGTGATTGGACAGTGAGGTTTACAGTTTTAAATGTGGTGCTATCCTCCAACATTTTGGATTTGGTATAGAATGTTTCATATTCGGTGACGGTACAGAATGTCACCTTTTATTTAAAGATTTTCATTCACATACAGCCCTTAAGAAAATTAAGAGAGCACTGCAAAGTTATCAGCTTCTCTGGTTTTACTATTTATAGGTGTTTGGGTGAAATTAACATTTTTGTTTTATTCTATCTTCTTCTGACAACATGTCTCACAAATCCCCTCCAATAATATTGTCATTCAGAACATTTAATGACAATAAGTTAAATATTTTTAAATAACACAATACTAATGTTTTAACTTAGGAAGAGTTCAGTCATCAATATTTGGTGGAATAAGCCTGATTTTCAAACACAGCTTTTAAGCATCTTGGAATGCCCTCCACCAGTCTTTCAAATTTATGTTTTCTGAGAACCTTGTACGTGGCTTGATTCATGCGTCCTTCACAAAGATAAATCTGCCTGATTGAAGACTTGCTGAAGCACCCCCAGATCATCACCGATCATCCACCAAATTTCACAGTGGGTTCGAGACACTGTGGCTTGTAGGTCTCGCCACCAACATTTTGGATTTGTTTCATATTAGGAGACAGTACCGAATGCTCCCTAAAACACTTCAGCAAGCAGGCCTTTCTAATCGACCTGACCCGGGTATCCTGGAACGATATTGACCTCATCCCGTCAGTAGAGAATGCCTGGTTGTGATACAGATGACACTGTACCACAACCAGCCGTGATTGAGAGATTCTCCCAATCATGGCATAGGGCGGCATCTGAGGGCGGCGCACAGTTGGCCCAGTGTTGCCAGAGTTTGGCCGGTGTAGGCCATCATGGTAAATAAGAATTAGTTCTTAACTGACTTGCCGAGTTAAATAAAGGTTAAATATATATATTTTTAAATAAAAATCTTAAATAAGCATTCACCTTTCAAAAAATGTAGAACTAAGAAGAGATGTAGCCCTTGTTTCACTCCAGACTTGACTGCCCTTTTCCAGCACAAACATATCCTGTGGCGTACTGCACTAGCATCTTATAGTCCCCGCGATATGCAACTTTTCAGGGAAGTCAAGAACCAACATACCCAGTCAGTTAGCAAAGCAAAGCTAGCTCTTTCAAACAAAAATTTTCATCCCTGCAGTACTAATTCCAAAAAGTTTTGGGACACTGTAAAGTCCATGGAGAATGAGAGCACCCTCCCAGCTGCCCACTGCACTGAGGCTAGGAAACACTGTCACCACCAATAATTCCACGATAATTGAGAATTTCAAGAAGCATTTCTCTACGGCTGGCCATACTTTCCACCTGGCGACCCCAAACCCAGCCAAAAGCTCTGCATCCCCCAAAGCAACTGGCCCAAGGCCACCCCCCACCCCCGCATCTCCATCACCCAAATCCAGAGAGCTGATGGTCTGATAGAGCTGCAAAATCTGGATCCTACAAATCAACTGGTCTAGACAATCTGGACCCTCTCTTCGTAAAAGTATTTGCGAGCATTGTTGCAACCCCTATTACTAGTCTGTTCGACCTCTTTCGTATCGTCTGAGATTCCTAGAGATTGGAAAGAGGCCGTGGTCACCCCCCTCTTCAAATGGGGAGACACTCTAGACCCAAACTGTTGCAGACCTATGTCCATCCTGCCCTGCCCTTCTAAAGTCTTTGAAAGCCAATTGAACAAACAGATCACCGACCATTTCGAATCCCACCATACTTTCTCCGTTATGCAATCAGGTTTCCGAGCTGGTCACGGCTGCACCTCAGCCATGCTCAAGGTCACAAATGATATCATAACTTCCATCGATAAAAGACAGTACTGTGCAGCTGTCTTCTTCAACCTGGCCAAGACTTTCGACTCTGTCAATCACCATTTTCTTATTGGCAGACTCAACAGCCTTGGTTTCTCAAATGACTGCCTCGCCTGGTTCACCAACTACTTCTCAGACAGAGTTCAGTGTGTCAAATCGGAGGGCCGGTTGTCCAGACCTCTGGCAGTCTCTATGGGGGTGCCACAGGGTTCAATTCTCGGGACGATTATTTTCTCTGTATACTGTATATCAATGATGTCTCTCTTGCTGCGGGTGATTATTTGATCCACCTCTACGCAGACGACACCATTCTGTGTACATCTGGCCCTTATTTGAACACTGTGTTAACAAACCCCCAAACAAGCTTCAATGCCATACAACACTCCTTCTGTGGCCTCCATCTCCTCTTAAATGCTAGTTAAATGAAATGCATGCTCTTCAACCGATCACCGATCACCCGCACCCGCCCGCCCAACGAGCATCACTACTCTGGACAGCTCTGACTTAGAATATGTGGACAACTATAAATACCTAGGTGTCTGGCTAGACTGTAAACTCTCCTTCCAGACACAATATTAAACATTTTGATCCAAAATTAAGTCTAGAATCAGCTTCCTATTTTGCAACAAAGCCTCCTTCACTCATGCTGCTGAACATACCCTCGTAACACTGATTATCCTACCGATCCTTGACTTGGGCGATGTCATTTACCTCCAACACTCTACTCAGCAAATTGGATGCATTCTTTCACAGTGCCATCCGTTTTGTCACCAAGGCCCCTTATACTACCCACCACTGCGACCTGTATGCTCTCTTTGGCTTGTACTCGCTACATATTCGTTGCCAAACCCACTGGCTCCAGGTCATCTATAAGTCTTTGCTAGGTAAAGCCACGCCTTATCTCAGCTCACTGGTCACCATAGCAGCACCTACCAGTAGCAGGCGCTCCAGCAGGTACAGTGCCTTGCGAAAGTACTGCTGTTCACAAATGCTCTCCATCCAACCTCACTGATCTTGAGCTGTTTTGCAAGGAGGAATGGGAAAAAATTTCAGTCTCTCGATGTGCAAAACTGATAGAGACATACCCCAAGCGACTTACAGCTGTAATCGCAGCAAAAGGTGGCGCTACAAAGTATTAACTTAAGGGGGCTGTATAATTTTGCACGCCCAATTTTTCAGTTTTTTATTTGTTAAAAAAGTTTGAAATATCCAATAAATGTCGTTCCACTTCATGATTGTGTCCCACTTGTTGTTGATTCTTCACAAAAAAATACAGTTTTATATCTTTATGTTTGAAGCCTGAAATGTGGCAAAAGGTCGCAAAGTTCAAGGGGGCCGAATACTTTCGCAAGGCACTGTATATTTCACTGGTCATCCCCAAAGCCAACACCTCCTTTGGCTGCCTTTCCGTCCAGTTATCTGCTGCCAATGACTGGAATGAATTGCTAAAATCACTGAAGTTCGAGACTTATTATGTCCCTCATTAACTTTAAGCATCAGCTTTCAGATCGCTGCACTTGTACACAGCCCATCTGTAAATAGCCCATCCAACCAACTACCTACCTCATCCCCAGATTTGTTTTTGTTTTTCTGCTTTTGCACACCAGTATTTCTACTTGCACATCCTCATCTGCACAACTATCAATCCAGTGCTAAATTGAAATTACTTTTATTCCATGTGTAACTCTGTGTTGTTGTTTGTGTCACACTGCTTTGCTTTGTCTTGGCCAGGTTGCAGTTGTAAATGAGAACTTGTTCTCAACTGGCCTGCCTTGTTAAATAAAGGTGTTCTCAACTGGCCTACCTGGTTAAATAAAGGTGTTCTCAACTGGCCTACCTGGTTAAATAAAGGTGTTCTCAACTGGCCTACCTGGTTAAATAAAGGTGTTCTCAACTGGCCTACCTGGTTAAATAAACGTGTTCTCAACTGGCCTACCTGGTTAAATAAAGGTGTTCTCAACTGGCCTACCTGGTTAAATAAAGGTGTTCTCAACTGGCCTACCTGGTTAAATAAAGGTGTTCTCAACTGGCCTACCTGGTTAAATAAAGGTGTTCTCAACTGGCCTACCTGGTTAAATAAAGGTGTTCTCAACTGGCCTACCTGGTTAAATAAAGGTGTTCTCAACTGGCCTACCTGGTTAAATAAAGGTGGGAAAAAAAGGTTTTCATACTTATATATTTTACCGTTTAGAAATGAAAGCACCCTATGTATGTAGTTGTCCCATTTGAAAAAGTCAAAATTATTTGGACAAAATAATTTACTCAATTTGTTTTAGTATTTGGTCCCATATTCCATGCCTGCAGTGATTACATCAAGCTTGTACATCTACTAACTTGTTGAATTAATTTGCAGTTTGTCTTGGTTGTGTTTTGGATGTTTTTCTTAATAGAAACTGAATGGTGAATAATGTCCTGTAATTTTGGAGTCACTTCACTTGTATTGTCAGTAAGAATAGAAGATGTTTCTGAACACTTCTACATTCATGTGGATGCTACTATGATGATGAATAATCAGGAATGAATCTTGAATAATGTCGAATTACAAAGTTATAGAGGCACAAAGGTCAGCAAATAATTCTAACCTCTCCTGTTATTGGTAATGTTGAGAGGTTAGCATGTTTTGTTGAAGCCTCTGTTATTGGTAATGGTGAGAGGTTAGTATGTTTTGTTGTAGTCTCTGTTGTTGATAATGTGAGAGGTTAGCATGTTTTGTTGTAGCCTCTGTAACTGTCTCACTCATTATTATTAATGATTCATTTATTATTTTTCTTCATAATGGCATCATCAGGATTCATTTAGTGGTGTTTAGAAACATGTTGTCCGCTCACTAAGAAAAAACATTTACTCCAGTCATCATCCACCATTTTAATATTGGGCAAAACAAACTGCAAATGCAATCAATGAGTTTGAGTCACAGGCTTGATGTCCTCATTGCATTAAAGGAATATCAGACCAAATACTATTCTTTTGACTACTTTAATAGACCTTAGGTGACTTGGTCAGAATACTTATGACTTCTTCAAAGAGGGGGCTGGATACATAAAGTGATTTATTTTTCTAAATGGTGAAACAGATATGTATTAAAATATCCTCAAATAAAAGGTGACATTATATACTGTCACCTCATATGAAACATGTGATCTGAAATCCAAAATGAAATCCAAAATGTTATGTTGTGGACTGTATACTCAATACAATCTAAATCTGATACCTCACTGTCAAAATAGATATGGTGTGGACTGTATACTAAATACAATCTAAATCTGATACCTCACTGTCAAAATAGATATGGCGTGGACTGTATACTCAATACAATCTAAATCTGATACCTCACTGTCAAAATAGATATGGCGTGGACTGTATACTCAATACAATCTAAATCTGATACCTCACTGTCTAAATAGATATGGTGTGGACTGTATACTCAATACAATCTAAATCTGATACCTCACTGTCTAAATAGATATGGTGAGGACTGTATACTCAATACAATCTACATCTGATACCTCACTGTCTGTCTTTTGACTGATACTGCTTTTTAAACTGGTCTGGTCAGTCTACTCAAATATTTGTACTTGCATGTTTCTATCTGCAGGCAATACTTTGATAATTTATCATTTCTAATAACGATACATTCATTTATGAATAGATATGGCAGGTTTCAGGACACTGATATATGTGAATATGTTGGAAAAAATATACTGCCACTATTTTCACCACCAAATAATATCAGTGTGATATTAATATGATTTGACTCTTTGCAGGCTGTCAGGCTGTCTAGTCACAGAGGAAGGCTGTGCTTCTCTGGTCTCAGCTCTGAGGTCAAACCCCTCACACCTGAGAGAGCTAGATCTGAGTAACAATGACCTGAAGGATTCAGGAGTGGAGCTGCTCTCTGCTGGACTGGGGAATCCCCTCTGTAAACTGGAGACTCTGAGGTCAGTATTCCTGTAGTTGGTCAACAAGTGATAACTGTTCACCAGATCCACATGTGTTTACCAGGCACACATAGTCCACACCATATGTGTTAGGACAGTGAAGCTTACAGTTTTAAATGTGGTGCTATGGTCCAGTATTTTCGATTTGAGATAGAATGTTTCATATTAGGTGACAGTACAGAATGTCACCTTTTATTTGAGGTTAATGGTGAGAGATTAGTATGTTTTGTTGTAGCCTCTGTAATATTCTCACTCATTATTATTAATCAAATCAAATCAAATGTATTTATATAGCCCTTCGTACATAAGCTGATATCTCAAAGTGCTGTACAGAAACCCAGCCTAAAACTCCAAACAACAAACAATGCAGGTGTAGAAGCACGGTGGCTAGGAAGAACTCTCTAGAAAGGCAAAAACCTAGGAAGAAACCTGGAGAGGAACCAGGCTATGTGGGGTGGCCAGTCCTCTTCTGGCTATGTCGGGTGGAGATTATAACAGAACATGGCCAAGATGTTCAAATGTTCATAAATGACCAGCATGGTCCAATAATAATAAGGCAGAACAGTTGAAACTGGAGCAGCAGCACTGCCAGGTGGACTGGGGACAGCAAGGAGTCATCATGTCAGGTAGTCCTGAGGCATGGTCATAGGGCTCAGGTCCTCCGGGAGAGAGAAAGAAAGAGAGAAAGAGAGAATTAGAGAGAGTATACTTAAATTCACACAGGACACCGAATAGGACAGGAGAAGTACTCCAGATATAACAAACTGACCCCAGCCCCCCGACACATAAACTACTGCAGCATAAATACTGGAGGCTGAGACAGGAGGGGTCAGGAGACACTGACAGACACATTGATTCGTAAATGATTTGTATTAATCAAGGCATCAACAGGATTAATTTAGTAGTGTTTTAGAAACATGTTTCTACTTAGAAAGAACATTTCTCCAGACATCACCACCATTTTAATACTGGGAAAAATATTACCTATAAAAACAACAAAAACAAACTGCAAATGCAATCAACGAGTTTGAGTCACAAGCTTGATGTAGGCATTACGTTCAATGATTAGGGGACCAAACACTACATTTTCAATGACTTTAATACACTCTGAGTTAATAGTTCAGAATACTTATGACTTCTTCAAATAGGGGGACTAGATACATAAAGTGCTTTTATTTTTCTAAACAGTGAAACAGATATGTATGAAAATACCCCAAAAAAAAGGTTATATACTGTCACCTCATACAAAACATTTGATCTGAAACACAAAATGTTGGAGTATAGAGCCACATTTAAAATGTTAGCTTCACTGTCAAAATAGATATGGTGTGGACTGTATACTCAATACAATCTAAATCTGATACCTCACTGTCTAAATAGATATGGTGTGGACTGTATACTCAATACAATCTAAATCTGATACCTCACTGTCTAAATAGATATGGTGTGGACTGTATACTCAATACAATCTAAATCTGATACCTCACTGTCTGTCTTTTGACTGATACTTCTTTTTAAACTGGTCTGGTCAGTCCACTCAAATATTTGTTAATATGCATCTTTCTATCGACAAGCAATACTTGAAAAATGTGTCATTTATAATAATGATACATTCATAAATGAATAGATGTGGCAGGTTTCAGGACACTGATGTATCTGAATATCAAATCAAATCAAATCAAAATCAAATCAAATTTTATTTGTCACATACACATGATTAGCAGATGTTAATGCGAGTGTAGCGAAATGCTTGTGCTTCTAGTTCCGACAATGCAGTAATAACCAACAAGTAATCGAACTAACAATTCCTAAACTACTGTCTTATACACAGTGTAAGGGGATAAAGAATATGTACATAAGGATATATGAATGAGTGATGGTACAGAGCAGCATAGGCAAGATACAGTAGATGGTATCGAGTACAGTATATACATATGAGATGAGTATGTAAACAAAGTGGCATAGTTAAAGTGGCTAGTGATACATGTATTACATAAGGATGCATTCGATGATATAGAGTACAGTATATACGTATGCATATGAGATGAATAATGTAGGGTAAGTAACAGTATATAAGGTAGCATTGTTTAAAGTGGCTAGTGATATATTTACATCATTTCCCATCAATTCCCATTATTAAAGTGGCTGGAGTTGAGTCAGTGTCAGTGTGTTGGCAGCAGCCACTCAATGTTAGTGGTGGCTGTTTAACAGTCTGATGGCCTTGAGATAGAAGCTGTTTTTCAGTCTCTCGGTCCCAGCTTTGATGCACCTGTACTGACCTCGCCTTCTGGATGATAGCGGGGTGAACAGGCAGTGGCTCGGGTGGTTGATGTCCTTGATGATCTTTATGGCCTTCCTGTAACATCGGGTGGTGTAGGTGTCCTGGAGGGCAGGTAGTTTGCCCCCGATGATGCGTTGTGCAGACCTCACTACCCTCTGGAGAGCCTTACGGTTGAGGGCGGAGCAGTTGCCGTACCAGGCGGTGATACAGCCCGCCAGGATGCTCTCGATTGTGCATCTGTAGAAGTTTGTGAGTGCTTTTGGTGACAAGCCGAATTTCTTCAGCCTCCTGAGGTTGAAGAGGCGCTGCTGCGCCTTCTTCACGATGCTGTCTGTGTGAGTGGACCAATTCAGTTTGTCTGTGATGTGTATGCCGAGGAACTTAAAACTTGCTACTCTCTCCACTACTGTTCCATCGATGTGGATAGGGGGGTGTTCCCTCTGCTGTTTCCTGAAGTCCACAATCATCTCCTTAGTTTTGTTGACGTTGAGTGTGAGGTTATTTTCCTGACACCACACTCCGAGGGCCCTCACCTCCTCCCTGTAGGCCGTCTCGTCGTTGTTGGTAATCAAGCCTACCACTGTTGTGTCGTCCGCAAACTTGATGATTGAGTTGGAGGCGTGCGTGGCCACGCAGTCGTGGGTGAACAGGGAGTACAGGAGAGGGCTCAGAACGCACCCTTGTGGGGCCCCAGTGTTGAGGATCAGCGGGAAGGAGATGTTGTTACCTACCCTCACCACCTGGGGCGGCCCGTCAGGAAGTCCAGTACCCAGTTGCACAGGGCGGGGTCGAGACCCAGGGTCTCGAGCTTGATGACGAGCTTGGAGGGTACTATGGTGTTGAATGCCGAGCTGTAGTCGATGAACAGCATTCTCACATAGGTATTCCTCTTGTCCAGATGGGTTAGGGCAGTGTGCAGTGTGGTTGAGATTGCATCGTCTGTGGACCTATTTGGGCGGTAAGCAAATTGGAGTGGGTCTAGGGTGTCAGGTAGGGTGGAGGTGATATGGTCCTTGACTAGTCTCTCAAAGCACTTCATGATGACGGAAGTGAGTGCTACAGGGCGGTAGTCGTTTAGCTCAGTTACCTTAGCTTTCTTGGGAACAGGAACGATGGTGGCCCTCTTGAAGCATGTGGGAACAGCAGACTGGTATAGTGATTGATTGAATATGTCCGTGAACACACCAGCTAGCTGGTCTGCGCATGCTCTGAGGGCGCGGCTGGGGATGCCGTCTGGGCCTGCAGCCCTGCGAGGGGTAACACGTTTAAATGTTTTACTCACCTCGGCTGCAGTGAAGGAGAGTCCGCATTTTTCCGTTGCAGGCAGTGTCAGTGGCACTGTATTGTCCTCAAAGCGGGCAAAAAAGTTATTTAGTCTGCCTGGGAGCAAGACATCCTGGTCCGTGACTGGGCTGGATTTCTTCCTGTAGTCCGTGATTGACTGTAGACCCTGCCACATGCCTCTTGTGTCTGAGACGTTGAATTGGGATTCTACTTTGTCTCTGTACTGACGCTTAGCTTGTTTGATAGCCTTACGGAGGGAATAGCTGCATTGTTTGTATTCAGTCATGTTACCAGACACCTTGCCCTGATTGAAAGCAGTGGTTCGCGCTTTCAGTTTCACGCGAATGCTGCCATCAATCCAAAGTTTCTGGTTAGGGAATGTTTTAATCATTGCTATGGGAACGGCATCTTCAATGCACGTTCTAATGAACTCGCACACCGAATCAGCGTATTCGTCAATGTTGTTATTTGACGCAATACGAAACATGTCCCAGTCCACGTGATGGAAGCAGTCTTGGAGTGTGGAGTCAGCTTGGTCGGACCAGCGTTGGACAGACCTCAGCGTGGGAGCTTCTTTTTTTAGCTTTTGTCTGTAGGCAGGTATCAGCAAAATGGAGTCGTGGTCAGCTTTTCCGAAAGGGGGCGGGGCAGGGCCTTATATGCGTCGCGGAAGTTAGAGTAACAGTGATCCAAGGTTTTTCCGCCCCTGGTTGCGCAATCGATATGCTGATAAAATTTAGGGAGTCTTGTTTTCAGATTAGCCTTGTTAAAATCCCCAACAACGATGAATGCAGCCTCCGGATAAATGGTTTCCAGTTTGCAAAGAGTTAAATAAAGTTCGTTCAGAGCCATCGATGTGTCTGCTTGGGGGGGGATATATACGGCTGTGATTATAATCGAAGAGAATTGTCTTGGTAGATAATGCGGTCTACATTTGATTGTGAGGAATTCTAAATCAGGTGAACAGAAGGATTTGAGTTCCTGTATGTTTCTTTCATCGCACCATGCCTCGTTAGCCATAAGGCATACACCCCCACCCCTCTTCTTACCAGAAATGTGTTTGTTTCTGTCGGCGCGATGCGTGGAGAAACCCGTTGGCTGCACCGCTTCGGATAGCGTCTCTCCAGTGAGCCATGTTTCCGTGAAGCACAGAACGTTACAATCTCTGATGTCCCTCTGGAATGCTACCCTTGCTCGGATTTCATCAACCTTGTTGTCAAGAGACTGGACATTGGCAAGAAGAATGCTAGGAAGTGGGGCACGATGTGCCCGTCTCCGTAGTCTGACCAGAAGACCGCTAAGTTTCCCTCTTTTTCAGAGTCGTTTTTTTGGGTCGCTGCATGCGATCCATTCCGTTGTCCTGTTTGTAAGGCAGAACACAGGATCCGCATCGCGAAAAACATATTCTTGGTCATACTGATGGTGAGTTGACGCTGATCTTATATACAGTAGTTCTTCTCGGCTGTATGTAATGAAACCTAAGATGACCTTGGGTACTAATGTAAGAAATAACACGTAAAAAAAACAAAAAACTGCATAGCTTCCTAGGAACGCGAAGCGAGGCGGCCATCTCTGTCGGCGCCGGAAGTACAGAATATGTAGAAAAATATCTGTCACTATTTTCACCACCAAAGAATAGCAGTGTGATTTTAATATGATTTGACTCTTTGCAGGCTGTCAGGCTGTCTAGTCACAGAGGAAGGCTGTGCTTCTCTGGTCTCAGCTCTGGAGACAAACCCCTCACACCTGAGAGAGCTGGATCTGAGCTACAATCACCCAGGAGACTCAGGAGTCAGACTGCTCTCTGCTGGACTGGAGGATCCACACTGCAGACTGGAGAAACTCAAGTATGTAGAGGTTTTATGTCAATGTTCATATCAGACATTTTTGACTCATCAGGCTAGTTAACCTCAAGCGTCGAGCAATCCCGTATCCGGGAGCGTAATCATAGCCTCAAGCTCATTAGCATAACGCACCGTTAACTATTCATGAAAATCGCAAATGAAATGAAATAAATATATTGGCTCACAAGCTTAGCCTTTTGTTAACAACACTGTCATCTCAGATTTTCAAAATGTGCTTTTCAACCACAGCTACACAAGCATTTGTGTAAGAGTATTGATAGCTAGCATAGCATAGCATGCATTCAGCATTCAGCAGGCAACATTTTCACAAAAACAAGAAAAGCATTCAAATAAAATAATTTACCTTTGAAGAACTTCGGATGTTTTCAATGAGGAGACTCTCAGTTAGATAGCAAATGTTCAGTTTTTCCAAAAAGATTATTTGTGTAGGAGAAATCGTTCCGTTTTGTTCATCACGTTTGGCTAAGAAAAAACCCAGAAAATTCAGTCATTACAACGCCAAACTTTTTTCCAAATTAACTCCATAATATCGACAGAAACATGGCAAACGTTGTTTAGAATCAATCCTCAAGGTGTTTTTCACTTATCTATTCGATGATAAGTCATCTATTCGATGATAAGTCATCTATTCGATGATAAGTCATCTATTCGATGATAAGTCATTCGTGCCAGTTGGGTTTCTCCTCTGAAACAAAAGGAAAAATACATGCAGCTGGAGATTACGCAATAATTGCAACGGAGGACACCAAGCGAGCACCTGGTAAATGTAGTCTCTTATGGTCAATCTTCCAATGATATGCCTACAAATACATCACAATGCTGCACACACCTTGGGGAAATGACAGAAAGTGTAAGCTCATTCCTGGCGCATTCACAGGCATATAAGGAGACACTGGAACACAGCGCATTCAAAATCTGGGGCATTTCCTGTTTGAAATTTCATCTTGGTTTCGCCTGTAGCATTAGTTCTGGGGCACTCACAGATAATATCTTTGCAGATTTGGAAACGTCAGAGTGTTTTTCGTGACAAAATATCTTGTTTAAAACGGGAACGTTTTTTTATCCAAAAATTAAAAGAGTGCCCCCTATATCAAAGAAGTTATGACAAACATTCTGACCACCACTTGGACAAAGTTATATGTTACTGTGTGTGTGTGTGTGTGTGTGTGTGTGTGTGTGTGTGTGTGTGTGTGTGTGTGTGTGTGTGTGTGTGTGTGTGTGTGTGTGTGTGTGTGTGAATTCAGGTGTATCCCTCAATGACTGTCTGTTCTTCTGCTTACCGCTACAGTGTGGAACATGGTGGAGAGAACAGAATGAAACTTGGGCCTAGAAAATGTGAGTGTTGACAGCTGTGAATAGTCTTAATTCAAGTTAAGTCAAAGTCAAAGACCACCATCATTACTTACTTGGTCATATTAAATATCAGCTGTAATTCTACAGTAGCAGAAATCAGGGACACCAAAGTTTACAAAGAGTTGCTTTGACAATGCGTGTGTGTGTGTGTGTGTGTGTGTGTGTGTGTGTGTGTGTGTGTGTGTGTGTGTGTGTGTGTGTGTGTGTAATTAATGGGAACAAGTGTGCTTTATATTACCATAAAGTATAACATATGATCATTCAACAAGTCTCAAGTTACCTTAACTTCTCCTTTTGATACCTAGAAACAGCTACATTAAATGAATTAGTGAAAAGTGAATGATAATGACTTCTAATATTGTGTCTGGTTTCATCCATCAGATGTCTGTGATCTCACACTGGACCCAAACACAGTAGACAGACTCCTCTCTCTGTCTGAGGAGAACAGAAAGGTGACATGTAGGACAGAGGAGCAGCCGTATCCTGATCACCCAGAGAGATTTGAGGGCTGTAGACAGGTGCTGTGTAGAGAGGGTCTGACTGGGCGCTGTTACTGGGAGGTAGAGTGGAGTGGGAGAGAGGCTGGTATAGGAGTGACATATAAAGGAATCAGCAGGAAAGGAAGAGGAGGGGTTAAGGACTGTTATCTTGGATGGAATGACAAGTCCTGGAGTCTGTCCTGCTCAGACAACAGTTACACTGCCTATCACAATAATAATCCCTCTTCCATAGATGTCCCCTCCTCCAGACCCCACAGAGTAGGAGTGTATCTGGACTGGCCAACCGGCACTCTGTCCTTCTATAGAGCCTCCTCTGACACACTGACCCACCTGTACACAATCACCTCCACATTCACTGAGCCCCTCTTTCCAGGGTTTTGGGTTGATTACAACTCCTCAGTGTCCCTGTAAATAATAACCTGACACACACACACACTGAAACACACAAACACTGGACACACACACAATAGACTTACACACACTGGACACACACACACACACACACTGAACACACACACACACATTGGACACACACACGCAAACACACACACACACACACACACACACTGGACAAAAACAAACACACACACACACACTGGACAAACACACACACACACACACACACACACAGTGGACATACATGCGCACACACTGGACACACACATTGGACACACACACACACACACACACACACACTGGACAAAAACAAACACACACACACACACTGGACAAACACACACACACAGTGGACATACATGCGCACACACTGGACACACACATTGGACACACACAAACCTACACATACATACACTGGACACACACATTGGACACACACAAACAAACACATATTGGACACACACACACACATTGGACACACACACACACACACACAAACACACAGCGGACACACACACACACACACTGGACTCAAAAACACTAACACACACACACTGGACACACACTGGACACACACTGGACACACACACCAAGTGGTTCCACAAACACAGATATCATTTCAAAACCTGAAAAACTCAAATGAAAAAATAGCCACACAGGTCACCAGTCCAGTGACCAGTTGTTGCTAGGCAGTTTCTGGATCTCAGGTTCTAGAACAGCTTCTATCCCAGTTCTATCTGCCTGTTAAATCAGTTTCTGGACCACAGGTTCTAGAACAGCTTCTATCCCAGTTCTATCTGCCTGTTAAATCAGTTTCTGGACCGCAGGTTCTAGAACAGCTTCTATCCCAGTTCTATCTGCCTGTTAAATCAGTTTCTGGATCACAGGTTCTAGAACAGCTTCTATCCCAGTTCTATCTGCCTGTTAAATCAGTTTCAGGACCACAGGTTCTAGAACAGCTTCTATCCCAGTTCTATCTGCCTGTTAAATCAGTTTCTGGATCACAGGTTCTAGAACAGCTTATATCCTAGTTCTATCTGCCTGTTAAATCAGTTTCTGGACCACAGGTTCTAGAACAGCTTCTATCCCAGTTCTACCTGCCTGTTAAATCAGTTTCTGGACCACAGGTTCTAGAACAGCTTCTATCCCAGTTCTATCTGCCTGTTAAATCAGTTTCTGGACCACAGGTTCTAGAACAGCTTCTATCCCAGTTCTATCTGCCTGTTAAATCAGTTTCTGGACCACAGGTTCTAGAACAGCTTCTATCCCAGTTCTATCTGCCTGTTAAATCATCAACCTAAACTGTTTTCATCAGACTATTAGAAATTGACTGAACTTTTTGGTTCCTTTTCTGATCTTTTACCACTTTGCATTGTTATGATACATTTTACTGTTTGTGTTTGTATCACAGGAGGTTGGTGGGACCTTAATTGGGGAGGACAGGCGTGTAATGGCTGGAGGGGAATAAGTGGAATGGTATCAAACACGTGGTTTCCATGTGTTCCATTTCTTTCACTCTGTTCCAGACATTATTATGAGCCGTCCTCCCCTCACCAGCCTCCTCTGGTATGTACTGTCCTATATGTGTGAGAGATCCAACAAGGAATTACAATGTATGTATTACTTTAAATACCTGCAAATGGCAAATAAACTACTAGAACTCCTTCTGAATGTCTGCAGCCGACTAGACTGTTGGCGTCTGACAAGAGGTGAAAATATTACAGGAATATTCTGCAAATGTTGATGAAGACGTCACTCAATCCACCCAAAACAACATGCAGTCTTTCCACAAGACTCCCATGAAGTTATAGTGTGACGTTATGAGGTGACGTTAAAGTAACATTCTCAGAACATACTGCACTTGTTTTATACTGTTTTAGATGGATCCTCTGTTTATCATCTTGTTTTATACTGTTTTAGATGGATCCCATGTTTAAACATTTAAACTCTTAAATTTAAACAATTAAACAATTTACCTCTTAAACGTAAACAATTTAAACAATAACACCGTTAAAATACCAATGTGATCATTTCTTGTACGTCTTTTATGTTGAATTACAAATAGTACAATTATATATGGACATACGCTCCACATACACTGCTGATGTCGCAGGAAGGCCATAAAGATCATCAAGGACAACATCCACCTGATCCACTGCCTGTTCACCCCACTATCATCCAGAAGGAGAGGTCAGTACAGGTGCATCATCACCACCTGATCCACTGCCTGTTCACCCCACTATCATCCAGAAGGAGAGGTCAGTACAGGTGCATCATCACCACCCGATCCACTGCCTGTTCACCCCGCTATCATCCAGAAGGAGAGGTCAGTACAGGTGCATCATCACCACCGAGACACTGCCTGTTCACCCCGCTATCATCCAGAAGGAGAGGTCAGTACAGGTGCATCAAAGCTGGGACCGAGAGACTGAAAAACAGCTTCTATCTCAAGGCCATCAGACTGTTTATCAGCCACCACTAACATTGAGTGGCTGCTGCCAACACACTGACTCAACTCCAGCCACTTTAATAATGGGAATTGATGGAAAATTATGGAAAAAAATGCATCACTAGCCACTTTACAATGCCAATTAATATAATGTTTACATACCCTACATTACTCATCTCATATGTATATACTGTACTCGATACCATCTACTGCATCTTGCTTATGCCGCTCTGTACCATCACTCATTCATGTATGTTTATGTACATATTCTTTATCCCTTTACACTTGTGTATATAAGGTAATTGTTGTGAAATTGTTAGGTTAGATTACTCGTTGGTTATTACTGCATTGTCGGAACTAGAAGCACAAGCATTTCACTAAACTCGCATTAACATCTGCTAACCATGTGTATGTGACAAATAAAATGTGATTTTAGTTCATTTAGTTGTACAAGTATACAAAAAGATATTGTATTTTTCATAATAAAACATAATTGAAACAAGAAAAGGCATGTTAATTGTGAAAACAAACAGTCGCAGGTTGATGTTTGTCATGAATCTTGACCTGGAGGCAGAACTGCGTGATTTCTTCCAGATATTAAGAACCTGTTGATGCTAGGGGGCAGCATTTTCACTTTTGGATGAAAGGCGTGCCCAGAGTGAACTGCCTCCAACTCAGTCCCAGATGAGAATATATGCATAATATTATTACTGGTGGATAGAAAACACTCTGAAGTTTCTAAAACTGTTTGAATTATGTCTGTGAGTATAACATAACTCATATGGCAGACGACAACCTGAGAAGAAATCCAAACAGGAAGTGAGAACTCAATTTAGACAACAGTGCCATTGGATGTCCACCTTAGATATGGATGAGCATGCAATTCCTAGGGCTTCCACAAGATGTCACCGTCTTTAGATTCTGGTTGTATGATTCTACTATAAAGGTGGGGCTCATAATAGCTCTTTGAGTTGGTGGTCTGGCAGAAAGCCTCGGTCTAGTTACGCGCGGTCACGAGAGTGTGTCCTCCCGTTACTATGCTTTTCTTCAGACAATGAAATTCTCCGGTTGGAACCTTATTGCTGATTAATGTTTAAAACATCCTAAATATGGATTGCAAACATCATTTGACTTGTTTCTATGACCTGTATCGGAACTTTTTGAGTTTTTGTCTGGAGGAATTACTCGTGCTTTTTGAAGATTGAATGCTGGGTGAACAAGCTAACAACAAGTGGCTAAATTATGGGCTTTTTGGAACTTTATGGCACAAATCAGTAATTTATTGTCGAACTGGGATTCCTGGGACTGCCTTCTGATGAAGATATTCAAAGGTAAGTGAATATTTATAGTGTTTTTGTAGCTTTTGTTGACGCCATAATGGCGGCTATTTCTTTGGGTTCTGAGCACCGTTCTCAGATTATTATTTTTCCATACAGTTTGTTTTAAATCTGACACAGTGGTTGCAAAGAGGATACGATTATCTTTAATTCTGTGAATAACACTTGCATCTTTTATCAATGTTTATTGTGAGTATTTCTGCAAAATCACCGGATGTTTTGGAATCAAAACATTACTGCACGTAACGCGCCAAAGTAAACTGAGATTTTATATATATATGTTTTATTTAATTTATTTTACCTTTATTTTACTAGGCAAGTCAGTTAAGAACAAATTCTTATTTTCAATGATGGCCTAGGAATGCACATTATCGAACAAAACACACAATACATGTATAACATGATGTCCTATGAGTGTCATCTGATGGAGATAATCAAAGGTTAGTGATTCATTTTATCTATATTTATGCTTTTGTGACTGAAAAATCGCTGTGTGTGTTTTTGAATTTGGTGGTCATCTAACGTAAATATATGTTGTGTTTTCGCTGTAAAACATTTTAAAAATCGGACCCGATGGGTAGATTAACAAGATGTTTATCTTTCAGTTGCTGTATTGGACTTGTTAATGTGTGAAAGTTAAATATTTCTAAAGAATATTTTTCAGCTGAATGGGAGGGGGTGAACTCCTTGTTCCCCCTAGCCCCAGCTGCAAAGTAAAAATTGTCTGTAGGATTAAAATCAGATTGTATTACTTTGTGCCTGTGTCAGCTAGTGACCACTTTGCTGAACTGCCTCCAGGGCAAGATTCATGACAATAAATGCCAACCTGCCTCCCAGTCATCCCGTCCTTATCTTTACAAGGCTGTAGAACATACAAGTTAGTGATGTGGGGGTTCTCTCATAACCCTCAGTCCCCAGGTGGGTAGATGGAAGGTTGAAAAAGAGAAGCTAGTGTTGTGGGGGTTCTCTCATAAACCACAGTCCCCAGGTGGGTAGATGGCAGGTTGAAAAAGAGAAGCTAGTGTTGTGGGGGTTCCCTCATAACCCTCAGTCCCCAGGTGGGTAGATGACAGGTTGAAAAAGAGAAGCTAGTGTTGTGGGGGTTCCCTCATAACCCTCAGTCCCCAGGTGGGTAGATGGCAGGTTGAATAAAGACAAACTAGTGGTGTGGGGGTTCTCTCATAACCCTCAGTCCCCAGGTAGGTAGATGGCAGGTTGAATAAAGAGAAGCTGGTGATGCGGGGTTCTCTCATAACCCTCAGTCCCCAGGTGGGTAGATGGCAGGTTGAATAAAGAGAAGCTAGTGATGTGGGGGTTCTCTCATAACCCTCAGTGGGGACCATGAATGTATAAAACATTAAGGACATCTTTCTTTCCATGACAAATTGTGAATCTAGGTGAAAGCTATGATTCCTTATTTTTCACTTGTAGATGTAAGGGAATTCCCCCCTGTATTGGACCAAAAATGAATGGCAAACTATTGGCATAGTACAAACCATGTACACATTGGTCAATACCCCCCAAATCGGCGTTGATTCATGCAAAATGTACTTCAAATGCCATATGGCTATTGCCAGTTGTAACACTTCAAAAATCCAACAGGTGGCGTGTGCGCTCCACCGTGGTTTTTCATATTGAAAATGGACTCCAAGTCAACATCCAAATGCCAAATTTTGAAAAAATGGATTTTTTTGTCAAAAACTTATCACCCCTTAAAAAAGTGCTTTCTGGACCGTTTTTCAAAATTATTTCGCTTTTTCTGTCAATTACACATGTGTAAGAACTGTATGAATATACTTTTGTCCAATTTTATTATCACAATTTTTTTATTTTTTTTACTTGCGCATTATTGCATGTGTTTTCTCCATTTGCAATATGATTTCATAGGAAGTCAGAAGTCAAAAGTCAATAATTGCAAAATTTCATAAAAAGCTTCACACACCCCTAAAAAAGTGCTGTCTGGACCGTTTTTCGAATTTTTTTCGAATTTTGTGTCAATTACACACGTATAAGAACTGTATCAACATACTTTAGTCATATTTTATTATCATAATTTTTTTTTTTTTTTTTTTACTTGTGCATAAGGCATATATGTTTTGCGGGGGCCAAATGTCATAAGAAATTTGACATGCTCAAAAATCCTGCAGAAATGCAAAATTGACTGGCCTAATGAACTCGGGATGGCCGGGCAGTGATTGTTGTTCCTTTCAATCACTCGTGGTGTTGATTTCATCATGTCCATTTGTTTATGTTTTCTCACTTTTGCAAAGTCACTGTGCATTTGCAATATGGTTAACTGGGCATTCACCATCACCAATTTGTCATGCTATAAAAATCGTGCAGGAATGCCAAATTGACTGGCCCGATGAACTCGGGATGGATGGGCAGTGATTCTGGTACCTCTCCATCGCTCGTTTGGGTTGATTTCAGAATGTCACTTTTGGTGATGGTACCTCACTGTTAAAACATATTGCACATGTTTTCTCACTTTTGCAAAGTCACTGAAAATTCGTGCAGGAATGCCAAATTGACTGGCCCGATGAACTCGGGATGGCTGGGCAGTGATTCTGGTACCTCTCCATCGCTCGTTTGGGTTGATTTCAGAATGTCGCTTTTGGTGATGGTACCTCACCGCTTAAACATATTGCAAATGGACAAGAGTCACCTGCAATTCACCGTCCATCAGTCAATTTGATATCATTCTGACACCAAACTGATACAAACTGACACCAAACCCACTTTTCCCAACTCGTTTAGGAGCCAAGTATCACATACTTCAGAGCTGGCCCAAAATTCACAACGCCTTCGGTACAAACCATAAAAAAACCATAAAACACATAGTTACTTTCTAGCTGCGGGGCCAGTTCGGACATTATGTGTAGTCCTATGTGAGGCGACCCCGAATCCCGAGTTTCGGCTCGTTAGGTCATTTGGTGTCCGAGTAAAACCCTAATTGGTGCTGAAAATCCACTTTTTTCCATGCCTTGCTATGGGGTCCTTGAATGAGCTATCGGACAGAAACGTTGGGGTCCGTGTCTATGGGCCGAGCCGGTTTCAATGCACCTAGTCTTGTGTCTCTGAGACTTTTCTAAATGTCGCCATTTTCGTAATGGTCAAAATGAATTGAAGTCATTGCAAATGTTCGAGGCTGTTTCTCGGACCGAGAACCTTCTAGAGCGCCGTAACTCACCACGCACTATCGACCTGAGGTCTAGAACAGGTTTCTAAAGTTTCGGAACTCTAGGTCTGACGGTTCTTTTTTAGCTCGAACAAAGCTAACTATTGGAGGCACTGTCAGTCTCTACACACCCCAATACGTCCCTCCATCCAAGTTGTGTATCTGTGTGATTTAGTTTCCCTTTTAATTTTTATGGGGAAAAATGACTGATTTACAGTTCATGGGGGTTGCCTAATCATATATATGAAGTTTTAGAAAGATCAGATTTTTTTAACCCCTCGAAACAGCCCCTGAGACACCAATTATGGCACTTCCGGTTGTCACAGGAAGCTGTAACTCAACATACATCCTCATTGGGGTATTCCATTACAGAATCCTGAGTTTTAAGTCTTTACCATGAAAACTGACTGATTTACACAGGGTTGAATGTACTATGTCTATCAAACTGCAGGCAGGTTATGGGTAAACACTTTTAGGGCGATTGTAACCACTTCCGGTTGGTCCAGGAAGCCTAGAATCGACACAGGTAGACATTATAGTGGCCTGATGGACTGGTACCGAAGACAGGTTCATACAGCATTCATAACCCATATAGACTCCAGGTTGTATTTAGTGGAGCAGGCAATGTATTCCTATGGGGAGAGAAGTCAATGCACACTGTTTTGATGTAAACACCTTCTTTTAACTGTGAAGGGTTAATGTCACACGGTCAAGGTTAGGCTTGCACAGATCAGGAGGACCTTAGGAACATTCCTGTGGTTGAATTGTCTTTCTAAACCTAACGGTTCCGCCGCTGTCACCCAAAATCAAATGACATTGTGGTGCAGGCTTAATTGTGGGCCTATTTTTGTCATGGTCGCTGCGCTCAGACCGAGCGAGCTACGGTCAAGCGGGGCGCCTCGTTGGACTCGGCACAGTCTGGACACTATGGTGATGCCATTTTTTGTGTTGATTTCAGAATGTCCATTTGGTAATGTTTTCTCACTCTTTCAAAGTCACTGTGCTTTTGCCATATGGTTAACTGGGCAGTCACCATCACCAATTTGTCATTAGTGTCTTTAAAGGCACTTCCGGTTGGCACAGGAAGCTATAAGTAAACACATGTCTTGACTGCGGTAGCCTCGTACAGAATCCTGAGTTTTAAGTCTTTAAGTTAAGAATTGACTGATCTACACAGGGTTGAATGCAGTGATTTTCATAATGACAGGTTATGTGTTTCAAAACACTTAGGGTGAATTTAACCACTTCCGGTTAGTTAAGGATGCTTAGAATCAACACAGGTAGACCTCATAGTGGTCTGATGGACTGTCATCGATGACAGGTTCATACGGCATTCATAACCCATACAGGCTTCAGGTTGAATTTAGGAGTGCAGGCAGTGTATTCCTATGGGGAGAGAAGTCAATGCAAACTGTTTGATGTAAACACCTTCTTTTAACTGTTAAGGGTTAATGGCACACGGTCAATTTGGCTTGCACGGATCAGGAGGACCTCCTGAACCTACCTGAGGTCGAATTGTGCTTCTCACCCTAACGGTTCTCTCACTGTCACCCAAAAGCAAATGACATTTAGGGCTAGGCTTCTTTTTGGCCCTTCTTTTTTTGAAGGTCGCTGCACTCAGAGCGAGCTATGGTCAAGCGGGGCGTCTCGTTGAACTCGGCAGTCTGGAGATTATGGTGTTGCCATTTTTTGTGTTGATTTCAGAATGCCATTTTGGTGATGGTCCCTCTCCGTTTAAACATATTGCACACAAGTCAACTAGCAAGTCAGTGTCCATCAGAGCGAGCTACGGTCAAGCGGGGCATCTCGTTGAACTCGGCACGGCCTAGAGAATATGGAAATGCCATTGCAGGCTCTGTGTGTCTTTAAGCACCGCACTTTGTCACTCCATCCTTGCCGTGTGTGTGAGAGAGAGAGCTTTTCTTTGACATCTGTTGGGAGAAATGACTGACTTACAGTTCATGGGGGTTGCCTAATCACACATTAAGTTTTGAAAAGATCTGACCTTTTTAACCCTTGGAAACAGCCACTATGACACCATTTAAGGCACTTCCGGTTGGCACAGGAACCTATAAATAAACTCATATCCTGATTGGGGTATGCCTTTACAGAATCCTGAGTTTTAAGTCTTTACGTTAAGAACTGAGTTATTTACGGAGGGTTTAGTGAGTGTGTGTTATTTCAGAAAATCATAGAAAATCACAGAAATCTCGCAGAGCTCCGCATCACACATTAAAAAGATTTGTATGAACGACCTGCAACTGGATCTGTAACTGTTTTTTTTTAAACACCTATTTGTGAACAACACCAATTTGTCATTGTATGATTTCTCTTAAATGACGATAGATAAATGGCTGGTTCTTTTTTTATTGACACCGGAGGCTCCTTGACTTTGACCTGAAGCGGAAAAATTATTTCTCTATTTTCATTTTGAACCTTTAATCACAGAAAAATGGCCATAACTCAAAAACCGTTGAGGCCTAGACGCCATCGTGTTCGGGGCCAACTGCCCATTATGCCAAACCTACGCTCACCAAGTTTCGGCTTCAAAATATTTTCCGTTTTGGAGATAAGGCCCCGTCGTGATTCGTGATGTTTTGTACATTTGCAATATGATTGCTTATTCCCTCTTGTGGGATTTTCCGGGACAGTGGAAAAATGACCAAAATTTGATTATTTTATAAAAAACCGAATGTCCGATAAAGTTTGTTTGATGACTTCACGGTAGGTCCTGCCCTGCCGCTCGGCCCCGATGCCGTCTGCAAATTTTATAAACTTTTTCGGACGTCTAGTAAGGGGCCGTACATTTGCAATATGGTCTTTCTCACTAACCATACATCAAATGTCAAAATGTTCCCTTAACCTCTTACACCTATGGTGGCGCTATTTCATTTTTTGAAGAAAAACGTTCCCGTTTTAAACAAGATATTTTGTCACAAAAAGATGCTCGACTATGCATATAATTGCTACTGTTCGAAAGAAAACACTCTGACGTGTCCAGAAATACAAATATCTTCTCTGTGCGTGCCCTTTAACGTGAGCTTCAGGCAAAACCAAGATGACTTGGCATCCAGGAAATGACAAGGATTTTTGAGGCTCTGTTTTTCATGATCTCCTTATATGGCTGTGAACGCAAGAGGAATGAGTCTGCCCTTTCTGTCGTTTCCCCAAGGTGTCTGCAGCATTGTGACGTATTTGTAGGCAGATCATTGGAAGATTGACCATAAGAGACCACATTTACCACGTGTCCGCCCGGTGTCCTGCGCCGAAATTGGTGCGCAAAAGTCACCTGCCAGTATTTTTCCATGGGGCACAGAGAGAGAAGCAAGCTTCCACGAACTGCATGTCAATGAAGAGATATGTGAAAAAACACCTTGAGGATTGATTCCAAACAACGTTTGCCATGTTTCGGTCGATATTATGTAGTTAATCCGGAAAAAGTTTCACGTTGTAGGTGACTGCATTTTCGGTTCGTTTCGGTAGCCAGGCGCAATGTAGAAAACGGAACGATTTCTCCTACACACAGACGCTTTCAGGAAACACTGCGCATCTGGTATGTGGCTGGGAGTCTCCTCATTGAAAACATCAGAAGCTCTTCAAAGGTAAATGATTTTATTTATTTGGTTATCTGGCTTTTGTGAAAATGTTGCGTGCTACATGCTACACAAAATGCTATGCTAGCTTTGCATACTCTTACACAAATTAGTAAATTTCTATGGTTCAAAAGCATATTTTGAAAATCTGAGATGACAGTGTTGTTAAGAAAAGGCTAAGCTTGAGAGCAAACACATTATTTTAATTTTATTTGCGATTTTCAGAAATCGTTAACGTTGCGTTATGCTAATGAGCCTGAGGCTTAGTCACAATCCCGGATCCGGGATGGGGAGTTTCAAGAGTTAAGGTATGTTAGTCTGACCTGTTAGTCAGTTCTGGTTAAATAGTGAAATAACAGGGTGTGTTTATAACCTACTGTTAGTCTGACCTGTTTGTCAGTTCTGGTTAAATAGTGAAATAACAGGGTGTGTTTATAACCTACTGTTAGTCTGACCTGTTTGTCAGTTCTGGTTAAATAGTGAAATAACAGGGTGTTTTTATAACCTACTGTATCTGGCCTGTCAGTGATAAGTGAATGTATATGTTTAAAGTAATAATAAGAGAATCTGAATGACATTAAGAGTAATGACTAAAGTATTTCACCCTAATAGTTACAGAAGCTCAGACAATGTGTTTAATAATACTATAATATTGTGAGACAGTGGGAACATTGTGTTTGTGTGTGATAAAGAGGACCTGACAACAGACATGTTATGGTACTATGAGACCAAGGACAGGAGATAAAGTTCCTCCACCCAGGGAGGAACAGATGTGCTTGTAGACTTGTAGGTGCTTGTAGGAGTTATATAAAAGGCTATTCGCATTATATGATATTTAGAGCTCTAATGAATAAACTACAACAAACCTTTTGCAGAATCTGAGTCTTTGCCTAATTCTTATTAACCCTAGCTTTACAACCTGGGGGAATTGGTCAAAGCTATAGTGATTGTTATCATCATTGAGATTGACAATTCTCATGACAGCTTGGTCCTTTCGAGCCGGATCTCAATACCTGCTTGTCGTCCCAGGGAACTGCTGATAACCATGCACGGGCGGATCACGGATCCGTAAGACAAAGACCTGACCTCTAAGATTGAGGGTCTACTTCAGGCCAGTGGTGAACTGGTACACGACAGAGGCAGTGATGAGATCCAATCTACATTGAAGTCTCAGCTACAAGAATAAGGTCAGTAGTCTTTATTCATGGATTTTCGGGGAAGGATCTAAACTTGCATTAGACGTATACATTGGTATAAATCCTGTCTGGGTGATAATCACTAAAGTCCAGGAGGATTCATATTCAGAATACCTTTTTCAGACGTTTATATAGACTTAGTTCAAAAGTACCAAAGTATCTAGAGAAATATAAAATGGGGGGCTGAGAATTGAACGAAGTTGGGTCCACAATGACTCAAAGTAGTTGAAGCCATTACCAAAAGAAACTACCCCGTATCGAAATAGTCTGGGACTATTAGAGGAATATGGGAAGTAGTCTGGGACTATTAAAATATATGGGAAGTAATCTGGGACTATTAGAGGAATATGGGAAATAGTCTGGGACAATTAGAGGGATATGGGAAGTAGTCTGGGACTATTAAAAATATATGGGAAATAGTCTGGGACAATTAGAGGGATATGGGAAATAGTCTGAGACTGTTAGAGGAATATGGGAAATAGTCTGGGACTATTAAAATATATGGGAAGTAGTCTGGGACTATTAGAGGAATTTGGGAAATAGTCTGGGACTATTAAAATATATGGGAAGTAGTCTGGGACTATTAGAGGAATTTGGGAAATAGTCTGGGACTATTAAAATATATGGGAAATAGTCTGGGACAATTAGAGGGATATGGGAAATAGTCTAGGACTATTAGAGGGATATGGGAAATAGTCTGGGACTATTAAAATATATGGGAAATAGTCTGGGACTATTAGAGGAATATGGGAAATAGTCTGGGACTATTAAAATATATGGGAAATAGTCTGGGACTATTAGAGGGCTATGGGAAATAGTCTGGGACTATTAGAGGAATATGGGAAATAGTCTGGGACTATTAGAGGGCTATGGGAAATAGTCTGGGACTATTAGAGGAATATGGGAAATAGTCTGGGACTATTAAAATATATGGGAAATAGTCTGGGACAATTAGAGGGATATGGGAAATAGTCTGGGACTATTAGAGGGATATGGGAAATAGTCTGGGACTATTAAAATATATGGGAAATAGTCTGGGACTATTAGAGGAATATGGGAAATAGTCTGGGACTATTAAAATATATGGGAAATAGTCTGGGACTATTAGAGGGCTATGGGAAATAGTCTGGGACTATTAGAGGAATATGGGAAATAGTCTGGGACTATTAGAGGAATATGGGAAATAGTCTGGGACTATTAAAAATGAATGAGAATAAGACCACACACATAGATTGTGAGAATAAGCATAATAACAAGGAAAGTCATTGAATAATGTGGGTAGTAAATCCTCACAGGAGGTTCTGGAATTAACCGGGGATGAGAGGTACTTTATATGGAATCCAAGGATAATAGGAACATGTATATTATGGCCCCAAATGGAGAAAGAGGTACGGGTTCACTGCACATTTAGACACAGATCAGTTAGATGCCATGATCAGACAAATGCATAAGAATTTCAGGGATAATGAGGGAAAACAGCAGGTAGAAGGATTAGACACAGCCAGGATGTGGTTCTCTGTAGCCCGAAAGAGAAGAGACACAGAGAGGACAGGTTTCTCTTATTGAGAAAGTGGATAGAGGTAGAGAAAGGGAGGTATACATGTTACAACTGTGGCATGCCAGGTCATTTTGCTAGAGATTGTGAGGTGCCGGGTAAACACTGCAGTAAAGGAGGCCATAATCACAGACTGTAAAAAGATACGGTCGTTAGAGGAAAGAACAGAGAGAAAAAGGTGCTGCCAGCCAGACTCAGAGGAGGAATAGAAAGAACAGAGAGAAAAAGGTGCCGACAGCCAGACTCAGAGGAGGAATAGAAATGAACAGAGAGAAAAAGGTGCCAACAGCCAGACAGAGGTGGAATAGAAAGAACAGAGAGAAAAAGGTGCCGCCAGCCAGACTCAGAGGAGGAATAGAAAGAACAGAGAGAAAAAGGTGCCGCCAGCCAGACTCAGAGGAGGAATAGAAAGAACATAAAGGAGCAGAGCAGCGAATAGTAACTATCGGGGTGATTGTCGACCAGCATAAAGGAGGCTCTAAGGGAAAGGGACCTAAGAGAGAAGGGAAAAATGGACAGGATCAAATTGTTTCAATTGCGATAAGACAGAGACAACGAGAGTAATGAGAATCATTGCCGGAGTAACGCTTGGACCTTTAAATGAGGGCTCTTTTCTGGGTGTTGTCTCGGTACTACGTGCCTGAGTTTACGACTACAGACAACTATAAAAAGGGTTACTTTCGGGGCGTCTTTGTCACTTCAACTGTTTTGGTGGTTCAGTGGTATACTTCTCGCCTGCCACATGGGCCGTTTCCCAGCCTCAGCACCAATAGACTCAAATCTGAGTTTATGATTGTAATTAAACTATTGGTATGTTTTGCCTGGAAAGATACGGTCGTTAGTGTTTGTTTAAGATATAAACTGAACTTTTTAATAGATTATTCAGTTTAAATTGAAAGACTAATTATTTCAAAATAATAGCGTGGCGATTTCGATGTGTTACGTAGTCTGTTGTCTAAATGGTGAAATAACAGGTTGAGAATGGAGTCATATTAAAATAACTCAATCCAAGAAGAGACAGTAAATCTAATGCATTCTAATAATAAGAGGATAGGTAATGGTGATATAACTCAATCCAAGAAGAGACAGTAAATCTAATGCATTCTAATAATAAGAGGATAGGTAATGGTGATATAACTCAATCCAAGAAGAGACAGTAAATCTAATGCATTATAATAATAAGAGGATAGGTAATGGTGATATAACTCAATCCAAGAAGAGACAGTAAATCTAATGCATTCTAATAATAAGAGGATAGGTAATGGTGATATAACTCAATCCAAGAAGAGACAGTAAATCTAATGCATTCTAATAATAAGAGGATAGGTAATGGTGATATAACTCAATCCAAGAAGAGACAGTAAATCTAATGCATTCTAATAATAAGAGGATAGGTAATGGTGATATAACTCAATCCAAGAAGAGACAGTGAATCTAATGCATTCTAATAATAAGAGGATAGGTAATGGTGATATAACTCAATCCAAGAAGAGACAGTAAATCTAATGCATTCTAATAATAAGAGGATAGGTAATGGTGATATAACTCAATCCAAGAAGAGACAGTAACCTAATGCATTATAATAATAAGAGGATAGGTAATGGTGATATAACTCAATCCAAGAAGAGACAGTAAATCTAATGCATTCTAATAATAAGAGGATAGGTAATGGTGATATAACTCAATCCAAGAAGAGACAGTAAATCTAATGCATTCTAATAATTAGAGGATAGGTAATGGTGATATAACTCAATCCAAGAAGAGACAGTAAATCTAATGCATTCTAATAATAAGAGGATAGGTAATGGTGATATAACTCAATCCAAGAAGAGACAGTAAATCTAATGCATTCTAATAATAAGAGGATAGGTAATGGTGATATAACTCAATCCAAGAAGAGAGTAAATCTAATGCATTATAATAATAAGAGGATAGGTAATGGTGATATAACTCAATCCAAGAAGAGACAGTAAATCTAATGCATTCTAATAATAATAGGATAGGTAATGGTGATATAACTCAATCCAAGAAGAGACAGTAAATCTAACGCATTCTAATAATAAGAGGATAGGCAATGGTGATATAACTCAATCCAAGAAGAGACAGTAAATCTAATGCATTCTAATAATAAGAGGATAGGTAATGGTGATGTAACTCAATCCAAGAAGAGACAGTAAATCTAATGCATTCTAATAATAAGAGGATAGGTAATGGTGATATAACTCAATCCAAGAAGAGACAGTAAATCTAATGCATTCTAATAATAAGAGGATATGTAATGGTGATATAACTCAATCCAAGAAGAGACAGTAAATCTAATGCATTCTAATAATAAGAGGATATGTAATGGTGATATAACTCAATCCAAGAAGAGACACTAAATCTAATGCATTCTAATAATAAGAGGATAGGTAATGGTGATATAACTCAATCCAAGAAGAGACAGTAAATCTAATGCATTATAATAATAAGAGGATTGTTAATGGTGATATAACTCAATCCAAGAAGAGAGTAAATCTAATGCATTATAATAATAAGAGGATAGGTAATGGTGATATAACTCAATCCAAGAAGAGAGTAAATCTAATGCATTATAATAATAAGAGGATAGGTAATGGTGATATAACTCAATCCAAGAAGAGAGTAAATCTAATGCATTATAATAATAAGAGGATAGGTAATGGTGATATAACTCAATCCAAGAAGAGACAGTAAATCTAATGCATTCTAATAATAAGAGGATATGTAATGGTGATATAACTCAATCCAAGAAGAGACAGTAAATCTAATGCATTCTAATAATTAGAGGATAGGTAATGGTGATATAACTCAATCCAAGAAGAGACAGTAAATCTAATGCATTCTAATAATAAGAGGATAGGTAATGGTGATATAACTCAATCCAAGAAGAGAGTAAATCTAATGCATTATAATAATAAGAGGATAGGTAATGGTGATATAACTCAATCCAAGAAGAGACAGTAAATCTAATGCATTCTAATAATAAGAGGATAGGTAATGGTGATATAACTCAATCCAAGAAAAGACAGTAAATCTAATGCATTCTAATAATTAGAGGATAGGTAATGGTGATATAACTCAATCCAAGAAGAGACAGTAAATCTAATGCATTCTAATAATAAGAGGATAGGTAATGGTGATATAACTCAATCCAAGAAGAGACAGTAAATCTAATGCATTCTAATAATTAGAGGATAGTTAATTGTGATATAACTCAATCCAAGAAGAGACAGTAAATCTAATGCATTCTAATAATAAGAGGATAGGTAATGGTGATATAACTCAATCCAAGAAGAGAGTAAATCTAATGCATTATAATAATAAGAGGATAGGTAATGGTGATATAACTAAATCCAAGAAGAGACAGTAAATCTAATGCATTCTAATAATAAGAGGATAGGTAATGGTGATATAACTCAATCCAAGAAGAGACAGTAAATCTAATGCATTCTAATAATTAGAGGATAGGTAATGGTGATATAACTCAATCCAAGAAGAGACAGTAAATCTAATGCATTCTAATAATAAGAGGATAGGTAATGGTGATATAACTCAATCCAAGAAGAGAGTAAATCTAATGCATTCTAATAATAAGAGGATAGGTAATGGTGATATAACTCAATCCAAGAAGAGACAGTAAATCTAATGCACTCTAATAATAAGAGGATAGGTAATGGTGATATAACTCAATCCAAGAAGAGACAGTAAATCTAATGCACTCTAATCATAAGAGGATAGGTAATGGTGATATAACTCAATCCAAGAAGAGACAGTAAATCTAATGCACTCTAATAATAAGAGGATAGGTAATGGTGATATAACTCAATCCAAGAAGAGACAGTAAATCTAATGCATTCTAATAATAAGAGGATAGGTAATGGTGATATAACTCAATCCAAGAAGAGACAGTAAATCTAATGCATTCTAATAATTAGAGGATAGGTAATGGTGATATAACTCAATCCAAGAAGAGACAGTAAATCTAATGCATTCTAATAATAAGAGGATAGGTAATGGTGATATAACTCAATCCAAGAAGAGAGTAAATCTAATGCATTATAATAATAAGAGGATAGGTAATGGTGATATAACTCAATCCAAGAAGAGACAGTAAATCTAATGCATTCTAATAATAAGAGGATAGGTAATGGTGATATAACTCAATCCAAGAAGAGACAGTAAATCTAATGCATTCTAATAAAAAGAGGATAGGTAATGGTGATATAACTCAATCCAAGAAGAGACAGTAAATCTAATGCATTCTAATAATTAGAGGATAGGTAATGGTGATATAACTCAATCCAAGAAGAGACAGTAAATCTAATGCATTCTAATAATAAGAGGATAGGTAATGGTGATATAACTCAATCCAAGAAGAGACAGTAAATCTAATGCATTCTAATAATAAGAGGATAGGTAATGGTGATATAACTCAATCCAAGAAGAGACAGTAAATCTAATGCATTCTAATAATTAGAGGATAGGTAATGGTGATATAACTCAATCCAAGAAGAGACAGTAAATCTAATGCATTCTAATAATAAGAGGATAGGTAATGGTGATATAACTCAATCCAAGAAGAGAGTAAATCTAATGCATTATAATAATAAGAGGATAGGTAATGGTGATATAACTCAATCCAAGAAGAGACAGTAAATCTAATGCATTCTAATAATAAGAGGATAGGTAATGGTGATATAACTCAATCCAAGAAGAGACAGTAAATCTAATGCATTCTAATAATAAGAGGATAGGTAATGGTGATATAACTCAATCCAAGAAGAGAGTAAATCTAATGCATTCTAATAATAAGAGGATAGGTAATGGTGATATAACTCAATCCAAGAAGAGACAGTAACCTAATGCATTATAATAATAAGAGGATAGGTAATGGTGATATAACTCAATCCAAGAAGAGACAGTAAATCTAATGCATTATAATAATAAGAGGATAGGTAATGGTGATATAACTCAATCTAAGAAGAGATAGTAAATCTAATGCATTATAATAATAAGAGGATAGGTAATGGTGATATAACTCAATCTAAGAAGAGATAGTAAATCTAATGCATTATAATAATAAGAGGATAGGTAATGGTGATATAACTCAATCCAAGAAGAGACAGTAAATCTAATGCATTCTAATAATAAGAGGATAGGTAATGGTGATATAACTCAATCCAAGAAGAGACAGTAAATCTAATGCATTCTAATAATAAGAGGATAGGTAATGGTGATATAACTCAATCCAAGAAGAGACAGTAACCTAATGCATTCTAATAATAAGAGGATAGGTAATGGTGATATAACTCAATCCAAGAAGAGAGTAAATCTAATGCATTCTAATAATAAGAGGATAGGTAATGGTGATATAACTCAATCCAAGAAGAGAGTAAATCTAATGCATTATAATAATAAGAGGATAGGTAATGGTGATATAACTCAATCCAAGAAGAGACAGTAAATCTAATGCATTCTAATAATAAGAGGATAGGTAATGGTGATATAACTCAATCCAAGAAGAGACAGTAAATCTAATGCATTCTAATAATTAGAGGATAGGTAATGGTGATATAACTCAATCCAAGAAGAGACAGTAAATCTAATGCATTCTAATAATAAGAGGATAGGTAATGGTGATATAACTCAATCCAAGAAGAGACAGTAAATCTAATGCATTCTAATAATAAGAGGATAGGTAATGGTGATATAACTCAATCCAAGAAGAGACAGTAAATCTAATGCATTCTAATAATTAGAGGATAGGTAATGGTGATATAACTCAATCCAAGAAGAGACAGTAAATCTAATGCATTCTAATAATAAGAGGATAGGTAATGGTGATATAACTCAATCCAAGAAGAGAGTAAATCTAATGCATTCTAATAATAAGAGGATAGGTAATGGTGATATAACTCAATCCAAGAAGAGACAGTAAATCTAATGCATTCTAATAATAAGAGGATAGGTAATGGTGATATAACTCAATCCAAGAAGAGACAGTAAATCTAATGCATTCTAATAATTAGAGGATAGGTAATGGTGATATAACTCAATCCAAGAAGAGACAGTAAATCTAATGCATTCTAATAATAAGAGGATAGGTAATGGTGATATAACTCAATCCAAGAAGAGACAGTAAATCTAATGCATTCTAATAATTAGAGGATAGGTAATTGTGATATAACTCAATCCAAGAAGAGACAGTAAATCTAATGCATTCTAATAATAAGAGGATAGGTAATGGTGATATAACTCAATCCAAGAAGAGAGTAAATCTAATGCATTCTAATAATAAGAGGATAGGTAATGGTGATATAACTCAATCCAAGAAGAGACAGTAAATCTAATGCATTCTAATAATTAGAGGATAGGTAATGGTGATATAACTCAATCCAAGAAGAGACAGTAAATCTAATGCATTCTAATAATAAGAGGATAGGTAATGGTGATATAACTCAATCCAAGAAGAGACAGTAAATCTAACGCATTCTAATAATAAGAGGATAGGCAATGGTGATATAACTCAATCCAAGAAGAGACAGTAAATCTAATGCATTCTAATAATAAGAGGATAGGTAATGGTGATGTAACTCAATCCAAGAAGAGACAGTAAATCTAATGCATTCTAATAATAAGAGGATAGGTAATGGTGATATAACTCAATCCAAGAAGAGACAGTAAATCTAATGCATTCTAATAATAAGAGGATTGTTAATGGTGATATAACTCAATCCAAGAAGAGAGTAAATCTAATGCATTATAATAATAAGAGGATAGGTAATGGTGATATAACTCAATCCAAGAAGAGAGTAAATCTAATGCATTATAATAATAAGAGGATAGGTAATGGTGATATAACTCAATCCAAGAAGAGACAGTAAATCTAATGCATTCTAATAATAAGAGGATATGTAATGGTGATATAACTCAATCCAAGAAGAGACAGTAAATCTAATGCATTCTAATAATTAGAGGATAGGTAATGGTGATATAACTCAATCCAAGAAGAGACAGTAAATCTAATGCATTCTAATAATAAGAGGATAGGTAATGGTGATATAACTCAATCCAAGAAGAGAGTAAATCTAATGCATTATAATAATAAGAGGATAGGTAATGGTGATATAACTCAATCCAAGAAGAGACAGTAAATCTAATGCATTCTAATAATAAGAGGATAGGTAATGGTGATATAACTCAATCCAAGAAGAGACAGTAAATCTAATGCATTCTAATAATTAGAGGATAGGTAATGGTGATATAACTCAATCCAAGAAGAGACAGTAAATCTAATGCATTCTAATAATAAGAGGATAGGTAATGGTGATATAACTCAATCCAAGAAGAGACAGTAAATCTAATGCATTCTAATAATTAGAGGATAGGTAATTGTGATATAACTCAATCCAAGAAGAGACAGTAAATCTAATGCATTCTAATAATAAGAGGATAGGTAATGGTGATATAACTCAATCCAAGAAGAGAGTAAATCTAATGCATTATAATAATAAGAGGATAGGTAATGGTGATATAACTAAATCCAAGAAGAGACAGTAAATCTAATGCATTCTAATAATAAGAGGATAGGTAATGGTGATATAACTCAATCCAAGAAGAGACAGTAAATCTAATGCATTCTAATAATTAGAGGATAGGTAATGGTGATATAACTCAATCCAAGAAGAGACAGTAAATCTAATGCATTCTAATAATAAGAGGATAGGTAATGGTGATATAACTCAATCCAAGAAGAGAGTAAATCTAATGCATTCTAATAATAAGAGGATAGGTAATGGTGATATAACTCAATCCAAGAAGAGACAGTAAATCTAATGCACTCTAATAATAAGAGGATAGGTAATGGTGATATAACTCAATCCAAGAAGAGACAGTAAATCTAATGCACTCTAATAATAAGAGGATAGGTAATGGTGATATAACTCAATCCAAGAAGAGACAGTAAATCTAATGCACTCTAATAATAAGAGGATAGGTAATGGTGATATAACTCAATCCAAGAAGAGACAGTAAATCTAATGCATTCTAATAATAAGAGGATAGGTAATGGTGATATAACTCAATCCAAGAAGAGACAGTAAATCTAATGCATTCTAATAATTAGAGGATAGGTAATGGTGATATAACTCAATCCAAGAAGAGACAGTAAATCTAATGCATTCTAATAATAAGAGGATAGGTAATGGTGATATAACTCAATCCAAGAAGAGAGTAAATCTAATGCATTATAATAATAAGAGGATAGGTAATGGTGATATAACTCAATCCAAGAAGAGACAGTAAATCTAATGCATTCTAATAATAAGAGGATAGGTAATGGTGATATAACTCAATCCAAGAAGAGACAGTAAATCTAATGCATTCTAATAATAAGAGGATAGGTAATGGTGATATAACTCAATCCAAGAAGAGACAGTAAATCTAATGCATTCTAATAATTAGAGGATAGGTAATGGTGATATAACTCAATCCAAGAAGAGACAGTAAATCTAATGCATTCTAATAATAAGAGGATAGGTAATGGTGATATAACTCAATCCAAGAAGAGACAGTAAATCTAATGCATTCTAATAATAAGAGGATAGGTAATGGTGATATAACTCAATCCAAGAAGAGACAGTAAATCTAATGCATTCTAATAATTAGAGGATAGGTAATGGTGATATAACTCAATCCAAGAAGAGACAGTAAATCTAATGCATTCTAATAATAAGAGGATAGGTAATGGTGATATAACTCAATCCAAGAAGAGAGTAAATCTAATGCATTATAATAATAAGAGGATAGGTAATGGTGATATAACTCAATCCAAGAAGAGACAGTAAATCTAATGCATTCTAATAATAAGAGGATAGGTAATGGTGATATAACTCAATCCAAGAAGAGACAGTAAATCTAATGCATTCTAATAATAAGAGGATAGGTAATGGTGATATAACTCAATCCAAGAAGAGAGTAAATCTAATGCATTCTAATAATAAGAGGATAGGTAATGGTGATATAACTCAATCCAAGAAGAGACAGTAACCTAATGCATTATAATAATAAGAGGATAGGTAATGGTGATATAACTCAATCCAAGAAGAGACAGTAAATCTAATGCATTATAATAATAAGAGGATAGGTAATGGTGATATAACTCAATCTAAGAAGAGACAGTAAATCTAATGCATTATAATAATAAGAGGATAGGTAATGGTGATATAACTCAATCCAAGAAGAGACAGTAAATCTAATGCATTCTAATAATAAGAGGATAGGTAATGGTGATATAACTCAATCCATGAAGAGAGTAAATCTAATGCATTATAATAATAAGAGGATAGGTAATGGTGATATAACTCAATCCAAGAAGAGAGTAAATCTAATGCATTATAATAATAAGAGGATAGGTAATGGTGATATAACTCAATCCAAGAAGAGACAGTAAATCTAATGCATTCTAATAATAAGAGGATATGTAATGGTGATATAACTCAATCCAAGAAGAGACAGTAAATCTAATGCATTCTAATAATTAGAGGATAGGTAATGGTGATATAACTCAATCCAAGAAGAGACAGTAAATCTAATGCATTCTAATAATAAGAGGATAGGTAATGGTGATATAACTCAATCCAAGAAGAGAGTAAATCTAATGCATTATAATAATAAGAGGATAGGTAATGGTGATATAACTCAATCCAAGAAGAGACAGTAAATCTAATGCATTCTAATAATAAGAGGATAGGTAATGGTGATATAACTCAATCCAAGAAGAGACAGTAAATCTAATGCATTCTAATAATTAGAGGATAGGTAATGGTGATATAACTCAATCCAAGAAGAGACAGTAAATCTAATGCATTCTAATAATAAGAGGATAGGTAATGGTGATATAACTCAATCCAAGAAGAGACAGTAAATCTAATGCATTCTAATAATTAGAGGATAGGTAATTGTGATATAACTCAATCCAAGAAGAGACAGTAAATCTAATGCATTCTAATAATAAGAGGATAGGTAATGGTGATATAACTCAATCCAAGAAGAGAGTAAATCTAATGCATTATAATAATAAGAGGATAGGTAATGGTGATATAACTAAATCCAAGAAGAGACAGTAAATCTAATGCATTCTAATAATAAGAGGATAGGTAATGGTGATATAACTCAATCCAAGAAGAGACAGTAAATCTAATGCATTCTAATAATTAGAGGATAGGTAATGGTGATATAACTCAATCCAAGAAGAGACAGTAAATCTAATGCATTCTAATAATAAGAGGATAGGTAATGGTGATATAACTCAATCCAAGAAGAGAGTAAATCTAATGCATTCTAATAATAAGAGGATAGGTAATGGTGATATAACTCAATCCAAGAAGAGACAGTAAATCTAATGCACTCTAATAATAAGAGGATAGGTAATGGTGATATAACTCAATCCAAGAAGAGACAGTAAATCTAATGCACTCTAATAATAAGAGGATAGGTAATGGTGATATAACTCAATCCAAGAAGAGACAGTAAATCTAATGCATTCTAATAATAAGAGGATAGGTAATGGTGATATAACTCAATCCAAGAAGAGACAGTAAATCTAATGCATTCTAATAATAAGAGGATAGGTAATGGTGATATAACTCAATCCAAGAAGAGACAGTAAATCTAATGCATTCTAATAATTAGAGGATAGGTAATGGTGATATAACTCAATCCAAGAAGAGACAGTAAATCTAATGCATTCTAATAATAAGAGGATAGGTAATGGTGATATAACTCAATCCAAGAAGAGAGTAAATCTAATGCATTATAATAATAAGAGGATAGGTAATGGTGATATAACTCAATCCAAGAAGAGACAGTAAATCTAATGCATTCTAATAATAAGAGGATAGGTAATGGTGATATAACTCAATCCAAGAAGAGACAGTAAATCTAATGCATTCTAATAATAAGAGGATAGGTAATGGTGATATAACTCAATCCAAGAAAAGACAGTAAATCTAATGCATTCTAATAATTAGAGGATAGGTAATGGTGATATAACTCAATCCAAGAAGAGACAGTAAATCTAATGCATTCTAATAATAAGAGGATAGGTTATGGTGATATAACTCAATCCAAGAAGAGACAGTAAATCTAATGCATTCTAATAATAAGAGGATAGGTAATGGTGATATAACTCAATCCAAGAAGAGACAGTAAATCTAATGCATTCTAATAATAGAGGATAGGTAATGGTGATATAACTCAATCCAAGAAGAGACAGTAAATCTAATGCATTCTAATAATAAGAGGATAGGTAATGGTGATATAACTCAATCCAAGAAGAGAGTAAATCTAATGCATTATAATAATAAGAGGATAGGTAATGGTGATATAACTCAATCCAAGAAGAGACAGTAAATCTAATGCATTCTAATAATAAGAGGATAGGTAATGGTGATATAACTCAATCCAAGAAGAGACAGTAAATCTAATGCATTCTAATAATAAGAGGATAGGTAATGGTGATATAACTCAATCCAAGAAGAGAGTAAATCTAATGCATTCTAATAATAAGAGGATAGGTAATGGTGATATAACTCAATCCAAGAAGAGACAGTAACCTAATGCATTATAATAATAAGAGGATAGGTAATGGTGATATAACTCAATCCAAGAAGAGACAGTAAATCTAATGCATTATAATAATAAGAGGATAGGTAATGGTGATATAACTCAATCTAAGAAGAGATAGTAAATCTAATGCATTATAATAATAAGAGGATAGGTAATGGTGATATAACTCAATCCAAGAAGAGACAGTAAATCTAATGCATTCTAATAATAAGAGGATAGGTAATGGTGATATAACTCAATCCAAGAAGAGACAGTAAATCTAATGCATTCTAATAATAAGAGGATAGGTAATGGTGATATAACTCAATCCAAGAAGAGACAGTAACCTAATGCATTCTAATAATAAGAGGATAGGTAATGGTGATATAACTCAATCCAAGAAGAGAGTAAATCTAATGCATTCTAATAATAAGAGGATAGGTAATGGTGATATAACTCAATCCAAGAAGAGAGTAAATCTAATGCATTATAATAATAAGAGGATAGGTAATGGTGATATAACTCAATCCAAGAAGAGACAGTAAATCTAATGCATTCTAATAATAAGAGGATAGGTAATGGTGATATAACTCAATCCAAGAAGAGACAGTAAATCTAATGCATTCTAATAATTAGAGGATAGGTAATGGTGATATAACTCAATCCAAGAAGAGACAGTAAATCTAATGCATTCTAATAATAAGAGGATAGGTAATGGTGATATAACTCAATCCAAGAAGAGACAGTAAATCTAATGCATTCTAATAATAAGAGGATAGGTAATGGTGATATAACTCAATCCAAGAAGAGACAGTAAATCTAATGCATTCTAATAATTAGAGGATAGGTAATGGTGATATAACTCAATCCAAGAAGAGACAGTAAATCTAATGCATTCTAATAATAAGAGGATAGGTAATGGTGATATAACTCAATCCAAGAAGAGAGTAAATCTAATGCATTATAATAATAAGAGGATAGGTAATGGTGATATAACTCAATCCAAGAAGAGACAGTAAATCTAATGCATTCTAATAATAAGAGGATAGGTAATGGTGATATAACTCAATCCAAGAAGAGACAGTAAATCTAATGCATTCTAATAATTAGAGGATAGGTAATGGTGATATAACTCAATCCAAGAAGAGACAGTAAATCTAATGCATTCTAATAATAAGAGGATAGGTAATGGTGATATAACTCAATCCAAGAAGAGACAGTAAATCTAATGCATTCTAATAATTAGAGGATAGGTAATTGTGATATAACTCAATCCAAGAAGAGACAGTAAATCTAATGCATTCTAATAATAAGAGGATAGGTAATGGTGATATAACTCAATCCAAGAAGAGAGTAAATCTAATGCATTCTAATAATAAGAGGATAGGTAATGGTGATATAACTCAATCCAAGAAGAGACAGTAAATCTAATGCATTCTAATAATTAGAGGATAGGTAATGGTGATATAACTCAATCCAAGAAGAGACAGTAAATCTAATGCATTCTAATAATAAGAGGATAGGTAATGGTGATATAACTCAATCCAAGAAGAGAGTAAATCTAATGCATTCTAATAATAAGAGGATAGGTAATGGTGATATAACTCAATCCAAGAAGAGACAGTAAATCTAATGCACTCTAATAATAAGAGGATAGGTAATGGTGATATAACTCAATCCAAGAAGAGACAGTAAATCTAATGCATTCTAATAATAAGAGGATAGGTAATGGTGATATAACTCAATCCAAGAAGAGACAGTAAATCTAATGCACTCTAATAATAAGAGGATAGGTAATGGTGATATAACTCAATCCAAGAAGAGACAGTAAATCTAATGCATTCTAATAATAAGAGGATAGGTAATGGTGATATAACTCAATCCAAGAAGAGACAGTAAATCTAATGCATTCTAATAATTAGAGGATAGGTAATGGTGATATAACTCAATCCAAGAAGAGACAGTAAATCTAATGCATTCTAATAATAAGAGGATAGGTAATGGTGATATAACTCAATCCAAGAAGAGAGTAAATCTAATGCATTATAATAATAAGAGGATAGGTAATGGTGATATAACTCAATCCAAGAAGAGACAGTAAATCTAATGCATTCTAATAATAATAGGATAGGTAATGGTGATATAACTCAATCCAAGAAGAGACAGTAAATCTAACGCATTCTAATAATAAGAGGATAGGTAATGGTGATATAACTCAATCCAAGAAGAGTCAGTAACCCAATGCATTCTAATAATAAGAGGATAGGTAATGGTGATATAACTCAATCCAAGAAGAGACAGTAAATCTAATGCACTCTAATAATAAGAGGATAGGTAATGGTGATATAACTCAATCCAAGAAGAGACAGTAAATCTAATGCACTCTAATAATAAGAGGATAGGTAATGGTGATATAACTCAATCCAAGAAGAGACAGTAAATCTAATGCATTCTAATAATAAGAGGATAGGTAATGGTGATATAACTCAATCCAAGAAGAGACAGTAAATCTAATGCATTCTAATAATTAGAGGATAGGTAATGGTGATATAACTCAATCCAAGAAGAGACAGTAAATCTAATGCATTCTAATAATAAGAGGATAGGTAATGGTGATATAACTCAATCCAAGAAGAGAGTAAATCTAATGCATTATAATAATAAGAGGATAGGTAATGGTGATATAACTCAATCCAAGAAGAGACAGTAAATCTAATGCATTCTAATAATAAGAGGATAGGTAATGGTGATATAACTCAATCCAAGAAGAGACAGTAAATCTAATGCATTCTAATAATTAGAGGATAGGTAATGGTGATATAACTCAATCCAAGAAGAGACAGTAAATCTAATGCATTCTAATAATAAGAGGATAGGTAATGGTGATATAACTCAATCCAAGAAGAGACAGTAAATCTAATGCATTCTAATAATTAGAGGATAGGTAATTGTGATATAACTCAATCCAAGAAGAGACAGTAAATCTAATGCATTCTAATAATAAGAGGATAGGTAATGGTGATATAACTCAATCCAAGAAGAGAGTAAATCTAATGCATTCTAATAATAAGAGGATAGGTAATGGTGATATAACTCAATCCAAGAAGAGACAGTAAATCTAATGCATTCTAATAATTAGAGGATAGGTAATGGTGATATAACTCAATCCAAGAAGAGACAGTAAATCTAATGCATTCTAATAATAAGAGGATAGGTAATGGTGATATAACTCAATCCAAGAAGAGAGTAAATCTAATGCATTCTAATAATAAGAGGATAGGTAATGGTGATATAACTCAATCCAAGAAGAGACAGTAAATCTAATGCACTCTAATAATAAGAGGATAGGTAATGGTGATATAACTCAATCCAAGAAGAGACAGTAAATCTAATGCACTCTAATAATAAGAGGATAGGTAATGGTGATATAACTCAATCCAAGAAGAGACAGTAAATCTAATGCACTCTAATAATAAGAGGATAGGTAATGGTGATATAACTCAATCCAAGAAGAGACAGTAAATCTAATGCATTCTAATAATAAGAGGATAGGTAATGGTGATATAACTCAATCCAAGAAGAGACAGTAAATCTAATGCATTCTAATAATTAGAGGATAGGTAATGGTGATATAACTCAATCCAAGAAGAGACAGTAAATCTAATGCATTCTAATAATAAGAGGATAGGTAATGGTGATATAACTCAATCCAAGAAGAGAGTAAATCTAATGCATTATAATAATAAGAGGATAGGTAATGGTGATATAACTCAATCCAAGAAGAGACAGTAAATCTAATGCATTCTAATAATAAGAGGATAGGTAATGGTGATATAACTCAATCCAAGAAGAGACAGTAAATCTAATGCATTCTAATAATTAGAGGATAGGTAATGGTGATATAACTCAATCCAAGAAGAGACAGTAAATCTAATGCATTCTAATAATAAGAGGATAGGTAATGGTGATATAACTCAATCCAAGAAGAGACAGTAAATCTAATGCATTCTAATAATTAGAGGATAGGTAATTGTGATATAACTCAATCCAAGAAGAGACAGTAAATCTAATGCATTCTAATAATAAGAGGATAGGTAATGGTGATATAACTCAATCCAAGAAGAGACAGTAAATCTAATGCATTATAATAATAAGAGGATAGGTAATGGTGATATAACTCAATCCAAGAAGAGACAGTAAATCTAATGCATTCTAATAATAAGAGGATAGGTAATGGTGATATAACTCAATCCAAGAAGAGACAGTAAATCTAATGCATTCTAATAATTAGAGGATAGGTAATGGTGATATAACTCAATCCAAGAAGAGACAGTAAATCTAATGCATTCTAATAATAAGAGGATAGGTAATGGTGATATAACTCAATCCAAGAAGAGAGTAAATCTAATGCATTCTAATAATAAGAGGATAGGTAATGGTGATATAACTCAATCCAAGAAGAGACAGTAAATCTAATGCATTCTAATAATAAGAGGATAGGTAATGGTGATATAACTCAATCCAAGAAGAGAGTAAATCTAATGCATTATAATAATAAGAGGATAGGTAATGGTGATATAACTCAATCCAAGAAGAGACAGTAAATCTAATGCATTCTAATAATAAGAGGATAGGTAATGGTGATATAACTCAATCCAAGAAGAGACAGTAAATCTAATGCATTCTAATAATTAGAGGATAGGTAATGGTGATATAACTCAATCCAAGAAGAGACAGTAAATCTAATGCATTCTAATAATAAGTGGATAGGTAATGGTGATATAACTCAATCCAAGAAGAGACAGTAAATCTAATGCATTCTAATAATTAGAGGATAGGTAATTGTGATATAACTCAATCCAAGAAGAGACAGTAAATCTAATGCATTCTAATAATAAGAGGATAGGTAATGGTGATATAACTCAATCCAAGAAGAGAGTAAATCTAATGCATTCTAATAATAAGAGGATAGGTAATGGTGATATAACTCAATCCAAGAAGAGAGTAAATCTAATGCATTCTAATAATAAGAGGATAGGTAATGGTGATATAACTCAATCCAAGAAGAGACAGTAAATCTAATGCATTCTAATAATAAGAGGATAGGTAATGGTGATATAACTCAATCCAAGAAGAGACAGTACATCTAATGCATTCTAATAATAAGAGGATAGGTAATGGTGATATAACTCAATCCAAGAAGAGACAGTGAATCTAATGCATTCTAATAATAAGAGGATAGGTAATGGTGATATAACTCAATCCAAGAAGAGACAGTAACCTAATGCATTCTAATAATAAGAGGATAGGTAATGGTGATATAACTCAATCCAAGAAGAGACAGTAAATCTAATGCACTCTAATAATAAGAGGATAGGTAATGGTGATATAACTCAATCCAAGAAGAGACAGTAAATCTAATGCACTCTAATAATAAGAGGATAGGTAATGGTGATGTAACTCAATCCAAGAAGAGACAGTAAATCTAATGCATTCTAATAATAAGAGGATAGGTAATGGTGATATAACTCAATCCAAGAAGAGACAGTAAATCGAATGCATTCTAATAATAAGAGGATAGGTAATGGTGATATAACTCAATCCAAGAAGAGACAGTAAATCTAATGCATTCTAATAATAAGAGGATAGGTAATGGTGATATAACTCAATCCAAGAAGAGAGTAAATCTAATGCATTATAATAATAAGAGGATAGGTAATGGTGATATAACTCAATCCAAGAAGAGACAGTAAATCTAATGCATTCTAATAATAAGAGGATAGGTAATGGTGATATAACTCAATCCAAGAAGAGACAGTAAATCTAATGCATTCTAATAATTAGAGGATAGGTAATGGTGATATAACTCAATCCAAGAAGAGACAGTAAATCTAATGCATTCTAATAATAAGAGGATAGGTAATGGTGATATAACTCAATCCAAGAAGAGAGTAAATCTAATGCATTATAATAATAAGAGGATAGGTAATGGTGATATAACTCAATCCAAGAAGAGACAGTAAATCTAATGCATTCTAATAATAAGAGGATAGGTAATGGTGATATAACTCAATCCAAGAAGAGACAGTAAATCTAATGCATTCTAATAATAAGAGGATAGGTAATGGTGATATAACTCAATCCAAGAAGAGACAGTAAATCTAATGCATTCTAATAATAAGAGGATAGGTAATGGTGATATAACCCAATCCAAGAAGAGACAGTAAATCTAATGCATTCTAATAATAAGAGGATAGGTAATGGTGATATAACTCAATCCAAGAAGAGACAGTAACCTAATGCATTCTAATAATAAGAGGATAGGTAATGGTGATATAACTCAATCCAAGAAGAGACAGTAAATCTAATGCATTCTAATAATAAGAGGATAGGTAATGGTGATATAACTCAATCCAAGAAGAGACAGTAAATCTAATGCACTCTAATAATAAGAGGATAGGTAATGGTGATATAACTCAATCCAAGAAGAGACAGTAACCCAATGCATTCTAATAATAAGAGGATAGGTAATGGTGATATAACTCAATCCAAGAAGAGACAGTAAATCTAATGCACTCTAATAATAAGAGGATAGGTAATGGTGATATAACTCAATCCAAGAAGAGACAGTAAATCTAATGCACTCTAATAATAAGAGGATAGGTAATGGTGATATAACTCAATCCAAGAAGAGACAGTAAATCTAATGCATTCTAATAATAAGAGGATAGGTAATGGTGATATAACTCAATCCAAGAAGAGACAGTAAATCTAATGCATTCTAATAATTAGAGGATAGGTAATGGTGATATAACTCAATCCAAGAAGAGACAGTAAATCTAATGCATTCTAATAATAAGAGGATAGGTAATGGTGATATAACTCAATCCAAGAAGAGAGTAAATCTAATGCATTATAATAATAAGAGGATAGGTAATGGTGATATAACTCAATCCAAGAAGAGACAGTAAATCTAATGCATTCTAATAATAAGAGGATAGGTAATGGTGATATAACTCAATCCAAGAAGAGACAGTAAATCTAATGCATTCTAATAATTAGAGGATAGGTAATGGTGATATAACTCAATCCAAGAAGAGACAGTAAATCTAATGCATTCTAATAATAAGAGGATAGGTAATGGTGATATAACTCAATCCAAGAAGAGAGTAAATCTAATGCATTATAATAATAAGAGGATAGGTAATGGTGATATAACTCAATCCAAGAAGAGACAGTAAATCTAATGCATTCTAATAATAAGAGGATAGGTAATGGTGATATAACTCAATCCAAGAAGAGACAGTAAATCTAATGCATTCTAATAATAAGAGGATAGGTAATGGTGATATAACTCAATCCAAGAAGAGACAGTAAATCTAATGCATTCTAATAATAAGAGGATAGGTAATGGTGATATAACCCAATCCAAGAAGAGACAGTAAATCTAATGCATTCTAATAATAAGAGGATAGGTAATGGTGATATAACTCAATCCAAGAAGAGACAGTAACCTAATGCATTCTAATAATAAGAGGATAGGTAATGGTGATATAACTCAATCCAAGAAGAGACAGTAAATCTAATGCATTCTAATAATAAGAGGATAGGTAATGGTGATATAACTCAATCCAAGAAGAGACAGTAAATCTAATGCACTCTAATAATAAGAGGATAGGTAATGGTGATATAACTCAATCCAAGAAGAGACAGTAACCCAATGCATTCTAATAATAAGAGGATAGGTAATGGTGATATAACTCAATCCAAGAAGAGACAGTAAATCTAATGCACTCTAATAATAAGAGGATAGGTAATGGTGATATAACTCAATCCAAGAAGAGACAGTAAATCTAATGCACTCTAATAATAAGAGGATAGGTAATGGTGATATAACTCAATCCAAGAAGAGACAGTAAATCTAATGCATTCTAATAATAAGAGGATAGGTAATGGTGATATAACTCAATCCAAGAAGAGACAGTAAATCTAATGCATTCTAATAATTAGAGGATAGGTAATGGTGATATAACTCAATCCAAGAAGAGACAGTAAATCTAATGCATTCTAATAATAAGAGGATAGGTAATGGTGATATAACTCAATCCAAGAAGAGAGTAAATCTAATGCATTATAATAATAAGAGGATAGGTAATGGTGATATAACTCAATCCAAGAAGAGACAGTAAATCTAATGCATTCTAATAATAAGAGGATAGGTAATGGTGATATAACTCAATCCAAGAAGAGACAGTAAATCTAATGCATTCTAATAATTAGAGGATAGGTAATGGTGATATAACTCAATCCAAGAAGAGACAGTAAATCTAATGCATTCTAATAATAAGAGGATAGGTAATGGTGATATAACTCAATCCAAGAAGAGACAGTAAATCTAATGCATTCTAATAATTAGAGGATAGGTAATTGTGATATAACTCAATCCAAGAAGAGACAGTAAATCTAATGCATTCTAATAATAAGAGGATAGGTAATGGTGATATAACTCAATCCAAGAAGAGAGTAAATCTAATGCATTCTAATAATAAGAGGATAGGTAATGGTGATATAACTCAATCCAAGAAGAGACAGTAAATCTAATGCATTCTAATAATTAGAGGATAGGTAATGGTGATATATCTCAATCCAAGAAGAGACAGTAAATCTAATGCATTCTAATAATAAGAGGATAGGTAATGGTGATATAACTCAATCCAAGAAGAGAGTAAATCTAATGCATTCTAATAATAAGAGGATAGGTAATGGTGATATAACTCAATCCAAGAAGAGACAGTAAATCTAATGCACTCTAATAATAAGAGGATAGGTAATGGTGATATAACTCAATCCAAGAAGAGACAGTAAATCTAATGCACTCTAATAATAAGAGGATAGGTAATGGTGATATAACTCAATCCAAGAAGAGACAGTAAATCTAATGCACTCTAATAATAAGAGGATAGGTAATGGTGATATAACTCAATCCAAGAAGAGACAGTAAATCTAATGCATTCTAATAATAAGAGGATAGGTAATGGTGATATAACTCAATCCAAGAAGAGACAGTAAATCTAATGCATTCTAATAATTAGAGGATAGGTAATGGTGATATAACTCAATCCAAGAAGAGACAGTAAATCTAATGCATTCTAATAATAAGAGGATAGGTAATGGTGATATAACTCAATCCAAGAAGAGAGTAAATCTAATGCATTATAATAATAAGAGGATAGGTAATGGTGATATAACTCAATCCAAGAAGAGACAGTAAATCTAATGCATTCTAATAATAAGAGGATAGGTAATGGTGATATAACTCAATCCAAGAAGAGACAGTAAATCTAATGCATTCTAATAATTAGAGGATAGGTAATGGTGATATAACTCAATCCAAGAAGAGACAGTAAATCTAATGCATTCTAATAATAAGAGGATAGGTAATGGTGATATAACTCAATCCAAGAAGAGACAGTAAATCTAATGCATTCTAATAATTAGAGGATAGGTAATTGTGATATAACTCAATCCAAGAAGAGACAGTAAATCTAATGCATTCTAATAATAAGAGGATAGGTAATGGTGATATAACTCAATCCAAGAAGAGACAGTAAATCTAATGCATTATAATAATAAGAGGATAGGTAATGGTGATATAACTCAATCCAAGAAGAGACAGTAAATCTAATGCATTCTAATAATAAGAGGATAGGTAATGGTGATATAACTCAATCCAAGAAGAGACAGTAAATCTAATGCATTCTAATAATTAGAGGATAGGTAATGGTGATATAACTCAATCCAAGAAGAGACAGTAAATCTAATGCATTCTAATAATAAGAGGATAGGTAATGGTGATATAACTCAATCCAAGAAGAGAGTAAATCTAATGCATTCTAATAATAAGAGGATAGGTAATGGTGATATAACTCAATCCAAGAAGAGACAGTAAATCTAATGCATTCTAATAATAAGAGGATAGGTAATGGTGATATAACTCAATCCAAGAAGAGAGTAAATCTAATGCATTATAATAATAAGAGGATAGGTAATGGTGATATAACTCAATCCAAGAAGAGACAGTAAATCTAATGCATTCTAATAATAAGAGGATAGGTAATGGTGATATAACTCAATCCAAGAAGAGACAGTAAATCTAATGCATTCTAATAATTAGAGGATAGGTAATGGTGATATAACTCAATCCAAGAAGAGACAGTAAATCTAATGCATTCTAATAATAAGAGGATAGGTAATGGTGATATAACTCAATCCAAGAAGAGAGTAAATCTAATGCATTATAATAATAAGAGGATAGGTAATGGTGATATAACTCAATCCAAGAAGAGACAGTAAATCTAATGCATTCTAATAATAAGAGGATAGGTAATGGTGATATAACTCAATCCAAGAAGAGACAGTAAATCTAATGCATTCTAATAATAAGAGGATAGGTAATGGTGATATAACTCAATCCAAGAAGAGACAGTAAATCTAATGCATTCTAATAATAAGAGGATAGGTAATGGTGATATAACTCAATCCAAGAAGAGACAGTAAATCTAATGCATTCTAATAATAAGAGGATAGGTAATGGTGATATAACTCAATCCAAGAAGAGACAGTAACCTAATGCATTCTAATAATAAGAGGATAGGTAATGGTGATATAACTCAATCCAAGAAGAGACAGTAAATCTAATGCATTCTAATAATAAGAGGATAGGTAATGGTGATATAACTCAATCCAAGAAGAGACAGTAAATCTAATGCACTCTAATAATAAGAGGATAGGTAATGGTGATATAACTCAATCCAAGAAGAGACAGTAACCCAATGCATTCTAATAATAAGAGGATAGGTAATGGTGATATAACTCAATCCAAGAAGAGACAGTAAATCTAATGCACTCTAATAATAAGAGGATAGGTAATGGTGATATAACTCAATCCAAGAAGAGACAGTAAATCTAATGCACTCTAATAATAAGAGGATAGGTAATGGTGATATTACTCAATCCAAGAAGAGACAGTAAATCTAATGCATTCTAATAATAAGAGGATAGGTAATGGTGATATAACTCAATCCAAGAAGAGACAGTAAATCTAATGCATTCTAATAATTAGAGGATAGGTAATGGTGATATAACTCAATCCAAGAAGAGACAGTAAATCTAATGCATTCTAATAATAAGAGGATAGGTAATGGTGATATAACTCAATCCAAGAAGAGAGTAAATCTAATGCATTATAATAATAAGAGGATAGGTAATGGTGATATAACTCAATCCAAGAAGAGACAGTAAATCTAATGCATTCTAATAATAAGAGGATAGGTAATGGTGATATAACTCAATCCAAGAAGAGACAGTAAATCTAATGCATTCTAATAATTAGAGGATAGGTAATGGTGATATAACTCAATCCAAGAAGAGACAGTAAATCTAATGCATTCTAATAATAAGAGGATAGGTAATGGTGATATAACTAAATCCAAGAAGAGACAGTAAATCTAATGCATTCTAATAATTAGAGGATAGGTAATTGTGATATAACTCAATCCAAGAAGAGACAGTAAATCTAATGCATTCTAATAATAAGAGGATAGGTAATGGTGATATAACTCAATCCAAGAAGAGAGTAAATCTAATGCATTCTAATAATAAGAGGATAGGTAATGGTGATATAACTCAATCCAAGAAGAGAGTAAATCTAATGCATTCTAATAATAAGAGGATAGGTAATGGTGATATAACTCAATCCAAGAAGAGACAGTAAATCTAATGCACTCTAATAATAAGAGGATAGGTAATGGTGATATAACTCAATCCAAGAAGAGACAGTAAATCTAATGCACTCTAATAATAAGAGGATAGGTAATGGTGATATAACTCAATCCAAGAAGAGAGAGTAAATCTAATGCACTCTAATAATAAGAGGATAGGTAATGGTGATATAACTCAATCCAAGAAGAGACAGTAAATCTAATGCATTCTAATAATAAGAGGATAGGTAATGGTGATATAACTCAATCCAAGAAGAGACAGTAAATCTAATGCATTCTAATAATTAGAGGATAGGTAATGGTGATATAACTCAATCCAAGAAGAGACAGTAAATCTAATGCATTCTAATAATAAGAGGATAGGTAATGGTGATATAACTCAATCCAAGAAGAGACAGTAAATCTAATGCATTCTAATAATAAGAGGATAGGTAATGGTGATATAACTCAATCCAAGAAGAGACAGTAAATCTAATGCATTCTAATAATAAGAGGATAGGTAATGGTGATATAACTCAATCCAAGAAGAGACAGTAAATCTAATGCATTCTAATAATTAGAGGATAGGTAATGGTGATATAACTCAATCCAAGAAGAGACAGTAAATCTAATGCATTCTAATAATAAGAGGATAGGTAATGGTGATATAACTCAATCCAAGAAGAGACAGTAAATCTAATGCATTCTAATAATTAGAGGATAGGTAATTGTGATATAACTCAATCCAAGAAGAGACAGTAAATCTAATGCATTCTAATAATAAGAGGATAGGTAATGGTGATATAACTCAATCCAAGAAGAGACAGTAAATCTAATGCATTATAATAATAAGAGGATAGGTAATGGTGATATAACTCAATCCAAGAAGAGACAGTAAATCTAATGCATTCTAATAATAAGAGGATAGGTAATGGTGATATAACTCAATCCAAGAAGAGACAGTAAATCTAATGCATTCTAATAATTAGAGGATAGGTAATGGTGTTATAACTCAATCCAAGAAGAGACAGTAAATCTAATGCATTCTAATAATAAGAGGATAGGTAATGGTGATATAACTCAATCCAAGAAGAGAGTAAATCTAATGCATTCTAATAATAAGAGGATAGGTAATGGTGATATAACTCAATCCAAGAAGAGACAGTAAATCTAATGCATTCTAATAATAAGAGGATAGGTAATGGTGATATAACTCAATCCAAGAAGAGAGTAAATCTAATGCATTATAATAATAAGAGGATAGGTAATGGTGATATAACTCAATCCAAGAAGAGACAGTAAATCTAATGCATTCTAATAATAAGAGGATAGGTAATGGTGATATAACTCAATCCAAGAAGAGACAGTAAATCTAATGCATTCTAATAATTAGAGGATAGGTAATGGTGATATAACTCAATCCAAGAAGAGACAGTAAATCTAATGCATTCTAATAATAAGAGGATAGGTAATGGTGATATAACTCAATCCAAGAAGAGACAGTAAATCTAATGCATTCTAATAATTAGAGGATAGGTAATTGTGATATAACTCAATCCAAGAAGAGACAGTAAATCTAATGCATTCTAATAATAAGAGGATAGGTAATGGTGATATAACTCAATCCAAGAAGAGAGTAAATCTAATGCATTATAATAATAAGAGGATAGGTAATGGTGATATAACTCAATCCAAGAAGAGACAGTAAATCTAATGCATTCTAATAATAAGAGGATAGGTAATGGTGATATAACTCAATCCAAGAAGAGACAGTAAATCTAATGCATTCTAATAATTAGAGGATAGGTAATGGTGATATAACTCAATCCAAGAAGAGACAGTAAATCTAATGCATTCTAATAATAAGAGGATAGGTAATGGTGATATAACTCAATCCAAGAAGAGAGTAAATCTAATGCATTCTAATAATAAGAGGATAGGTAATGGTGATATAACTCAATCCAAGAAGAGACAGTAAATCTAATGCATTCTAATAATAAGAGGATAGGTAATGGTGATATAACTCAATCCAAGAAGAGACAGTACATCTAATGCATTCTAATAATAAGAGGATAGGTAATGGTGATATAACTCAATCCAAGAAGAGACAGTAAATCTAATGCATTCTAATAATAAGAGGATAGGTAATGGTGATATAACTCAATCCAAGACGCACTTGATGAAATCTCGCTTCTTGTGACGGCCGGCCGCCCAACAACCTGCCCGCTCGACCCTATCCCCTCCTCTCTCCTCCAGACCATTTCCGGGGACCTTCTCCCTTACCTCACCTCGCTCATCAACTCATCCCTGACCGCTGGCTACGTCCCTTCCGTCTTCAAGAGAGCGAGAGTTGCACCCCTTCTGAAGAAACCTACACTCGATCCCTCCGATGTCAACAACTACAGACCAGTATCCCTTCTTTCTTTTCTCTCCAAAACTCTTGAACGTGCCGTCCTTGGCCAGCTCTCCCTCTATCTCTCTCAGAATGACCTTCTCGATCCAAATCAGTCAGGTTTCAAGACTAGTCATTCAACTGAGACTGCTCTTCTCTGCATCACGGAGGCGCTCCGCACTGCTAAAGCTAACTCTCTCTCCTCTGCTCTCATCCTTCTAGACCTATCGGCTGCCTTCGATACTGTGAACCATCAGATCCTCCTCTCCACCCTCTCCGAGTTGGGCATCTCCGGCGCGGCCCACGCTTGGATTGCGTCCTACCTGACAGGTCGCTCCTACCAGGTGGCGTGGCGAGAATCTGTCTCCTCGCCACGCGCTCTCACCACTGGTGTCCCCCAGGGCTCTGTTCTAGGCCCTCTCCTATTCTCGCTATACACCAAGTCACTTGGCTCTGTCATAACCTCACATGGTCTCTCCTATCATTGCTATGCTGACGACACACAATTAATCTTCTCCTTTCCCCCTTCTGATGACCAGGTGGCGAATCGCATCTCTGCATGTCTGGCAGACATATCAGTGTGGATGACGGATCACCACCTCAAGCTGAACCTCGGCAAGACGGAGCTGCTCTTTCTCCCGGGGAAGGACTGCCCGTTCCATGATCTCGCCATCACGGTTGACAACTCCATTGTGTCCTCCTCCCAGAGCGCTAAGAACCTTGGCGTGATCCTGGACAACACCCTGTCGTTCTCAACCAACATCATGGCGGTGGCCCGTTCCTGTAGGTTCATGCTCTACAACATCCGCAGAGTACGACCCTGCCTCACACAGGAAGCGGCGCAGGTCCTAATCCAGGCACTTGTCATCTCCCGTCTGGATTACTGCAACTCGCTGTTGGCTGGGCTCCCTGCCTGTGCCATTAAACCCCTACAACTCATCCAGAACGCCGCAGCCCGTCTGGTGTTCAACCTTCCCAAGTTCTCTCACGTCACCCCGCTCCTCCGCTCTCTCCACTGGCTTCCAGTTGAAGCTCGCATCCGCTACAAGACCATGGTGCTTGCCTACGGAGCTGTGAGGGGAACGGCACCGCAGTACCTCCAGGCTCTGATCAGGCCCTACACCCAAGCAAGGGCACTGCGTTCATCCACCTCTGGCCTGCTCGCCTCCCTACCATTGAGGAAGTACAGTTCCCGCTCAGCCCAGTCAAAACTGTTCGCTGCTCTGGCCCCCCAATGGTGGAACAAACTCCCTCACGACGCCAGGACAGCGGAGTCAATCACCACCTTCCGGAGACACCTGAAACCCCACCTCTTCAAGGAATACCTAGGATAGGATAAGTAATCCTTCTCACCACCCCCCCTTAATGACTTAGATGCACTATTGTAAAGTGGCTGTTCCGCTGGATGTCAGAAGGTGAATTCACCAATTTGTAAGTTGCTCTGGATAAGAGCGTCTGCTAAATGACTTAAATGTAAATGTAAATGTAATGCATTCTAATAATTAGAGGATAGGTAATGGTGATATAACTCAATCCAAGAAGAGACAGTAAATCTAATGCATTCTAATAATAAGAGGATAGGTAATGGTGATATAACTCAATCCAAGAAGAGAGTAAATCTAATGCATTCTAATAATAAGAGGATTGTTAATGGTGATATAACTCAATCCAAGAAGAGAGTAAATCTAATGCATTCTAATAATAAGAGGATAGGTAATGGTGATATAACTCAATCCAAGAAGAGACAGTAAATCTAATGCATTCTAATAATAAGAGGATAGGTAATGGTGATATAACTCAATCCAAGAAGAGACAGTAAATCTAATGCATTCTAATAATAAGAGGATAGGTAATGGTGATATAACTCAATCCAAGAAGAGACAGTAAATCTAATGCATTCTAATAATAAGAGCATAGGGAATGGTGATATAACTCAATCCAAGAAGAGACAGTAAATCTAATGCACTCTAATAATAAGAGGATAGGTAATGGTGATATAACTCAATCCAAGAAGAGACAGTAACCTAATGCATTATAATAATAAGAGGATAGGTAATGGTGATATAACTCAATCCAAGAAGAGACAGTAAATCTAATGCATTATAATAATAAGAGGATAGGTAATGGTGATATAACTCAATCCAAGAAGAGAGTAAATCTAATGCATTCTAATAATAAGAGGATAGGTAATGGTGATATAACTCAATCCAAGAAGAGACAGTAAATCTAATGCATTCTAATAATAAGAGGATAGGTAATGGTGATATAACTCAATCCAAGAAGAGAGTAAATAATGCATTATAATAATAAGAGGATAGGTAATGGTGATATAACTCAATCCAAGAGATAGACAGTAAATCTAATGCATTCTAATAATAAGAGGATAGGTAATGGTGATATAACTCAATCCAAGAAGAGACAGTAAATCTAATGCATTCTAATAATAAGAGGATAGGTAATGGTGATATAACTCAATCCAAGAAGAGACAGTAAATCTAATGCATTCTAATAATAAGAGGATAGGTAATGGTGATATAACTCAATCCAAGAAGAGACAGTAAATCTAATGCATTCTAATAATAAGAGGATAGGTAATGGTGATATAACTCAATCCAAGAAGAGACAGTAAATCTAATGCACTCTAATAATAAGAGGATAGGTAATGGTGATATAACTCAATCCAAGAAGAGACATTAAATCTAATGCATTCTAATAGTAAGAGGATAGGTAATGGTGATATAACTCGATCCAAGAAGAGACAGTAACCTAATGCATTATAATAATAAGAGGATAGGTAATGGTGATATAACTCAATCCAAGAAGAGACATTAAATCTAATGCATTCTAATAATAAGAGGATAGGTAATGGTGATATAACTCGATCCAAGAAGAGACAGTAAATCTAATGAATTTTAATTAGTGGATAGGTAATTGCGATAGAGTTTTGCCCACCGAAATGTGTTTTTATTCTAAAGGGTTGACTGATGTATGTTGTAAATTTGGCGATTTACATGTTACTTTTAAGTCTTGGACATATCATAAATCTGAAGCCGAAAGAGAAGAGAAAGTTCTAAAGTTTGCTTTTTAACTTATTGACCTTTGGGGCACGTAGGGTGAGTGAGTGAGATAGAGGCCCTGAACTACCAGGTTGAAAGGGCCTGGAAGGTTTTTGTTTGTTTTTACATTAGGGTGTGCAAATACCCACACACAACAAATAGTGTTTAACTCTTTGTTGATATTTTTTAAATGCTGTGTGTGGATTGGTGTCTCCTATTTCCTTTAGGTTTGGTGAGAATTCCATTTGTTTTAGTGCCACAATATCTTAACCTCTTGAAACTAGGGGGCACTATTTTCATTTTTGGAAAAATAACGTTCCCAAAGTAAAACAGGCTAGTTTGTCAGGACAAGATGTTAGAATATGCATATAACAGCTTAGGATGGAAAACACTCTAAAGTTTCCAAAACTGTAAGAATATTGTCTGTGAGTATAACAGAACTGATATTGCAGGCAAAAGCCTGAGAAAAATCCAATCAGGAAGGGACTCTTATTTAGAAAGCTCTGCGTTCCTATGCGTCCCTATTGAGCAGTGAATGGGATATAAACTAGATTCCTTTTTCTATGGCTTCCCTAATGTGTCTAGTGTCACAATACACAGTTTCAGGCTTTTATTTTGAAAAATGAGCCTGAACGACAACATTGCGTCAGTGGTCAGCTGTCCTCGTGCTCCTACACCTTAGTGCTGCTTTTTGATACCATTGATCACCACATTCTTTTGGAGAGATTGGGAACCCAAATTGTTCTACACGGACAAGTTCTGGCCTGGTTTAGATCTTATCTGTTGGAAAGATATCAATTTGTCTCTGTGAATGATTTGTCCTCTGACAAATCAACTGTAAACTTCGGTGTTCCTCAAGGTTCCGTTTTAGGACCACTATTGTTTTCACTATATATTTTACCTCTTGGGGATGTCATTCGAAAATATAATGTTAACTTTCACTGCTATGCGGATGACACACGCTGTACATTTCAATGAAACATGGTGAAGCCCCAAAATTGCCCTCGCTAGAAGCATGTGTTTCAGACATAAGGAAGTGGATGGCTGCAAACTTTCTACTTTTAAACTCGGACAAAACAGAGATGCTTGTTCTAGGTCCCAAGAAACAAAGAGATCTCCTGTTGAATCTGACAAATAATCTTAATGGTTGCACAGTTGTCTCAAATAAAACTGTGAAGGACCTCGGTGTTACTCTGGACCCTGATCTCTCTTTTGAAGAACATATCAAGACTGTTTCAAGGACAGCTTTTTTAAATCTACGTAACATTGCAAAAATCAGAAACTTTCTGTCCCAAAATTATGCAGAAAAATGTATCCATGCTTTTGTCACTTCTAGGTTCGACTACTGCAATGCTCTACTTTACAGCTACCCGGATAAAGCACTAAATAAACTTCAGTTAGTGCTAAATACGGCTGCTAGAATCCTGACTAGAACAAAAAAAATTGATCATATTACTCCACTGCTAGCCTCCCTACACTGGCTTCCTGTCAAGGCAAGGGCTGATTTCAAGGTTTTACTGCTAACCTACAAAGCATTACATGGGCTTGCTCCTACCTATCTCTCTGATTTGGTCCTGCCATACATACCTACACGTACGCTACAGTTACAAGACGCAGGCCTCCTAATTGTCCCTAGAATTTCAAAGCAAACAGCTGGAGGCAGGCTTTCTCCTATAGAGCTCCATTTTTATGGAATACTCTGCCTACCCATGTGAGAAAAGCAAACTCGGTCTCAACCTTTAAGTCTTTACTGAAGACTCATCTCTTCAGTTGGTCATATGCTTGAGTGTAGTCTGGCCCAGGAGTGTGAAGGTGAACGGAAAGGCTCTGGAGCAACGAACCACCCTTGCTGTCTCTGCCTGGCCGGTTCCCCTCTTTCCACTGGGATTCTCTGCCTCTAACCCTATTACAGGGGCTGAGTCACTGGCTTACTAGGGCTCTTTCATACCGTCCGTAGGAGGGGTGCGTCACTTGAGTGGGTTGAGTCACTGATGTGATCTTCCTGTCTGGGTTGGCGCCCCCCCTTGGGTTGTGCCGCGGCGGAGATCTTTGTGGGCTATACTCGGCCTTGTTTCAGGATGGTAAGTTGGTGGTTGTTGATATCCCTCAAGTGGTGTGAGGGCTGTGCTTTGGAAAAGTGGGTGGGGTTATATCCTTCCTGTTTGGCCCTGTCCGGGGGTGTCCTCGGATGGGGCCACAGTGTCTCCTGACCCCTCCTGTCTCAGCCTCCAGTTTTTATGCTGCAGTAGTTTGTGTCGGGGGGCTAGGGTCAGTTTGTTATATCTGGAGTACTTCTCCTGTCCTATCCGGTGTCCTGTGTGAATTTAAGTATGCTCTCTCTAATTCTCTTTTTCTCTCTTTCTTTCTCTCTCTCGTAGGACCCGAGCCCTAGGACCATGCCTCAGGACTACCTGACATGATGACTCCTTGCTGTCCCCAGTCCACCTGGCCGTGCTGCTGCTCCAGTTTCAACTGTTCTGCCTGTGATTATTATTATTGGACCATGCTGGTCATTTATGAACATTTGAACATCTTGGCCATGTTCTGTTATAATCTCCACCCGGCACAGCCAGAAGAGGACTGGCCACCCCACATAGCCTGGTTCCTCTCTTGGTTTCTTGCTAGGTTTTTGCCTTTCCGGGGAGTTTTTCCATAGCCACCTTGCTTCTACACCTGCATTGCTTCCTTTTTGGGGTTTTAGGTTGGGTTTCTGTACAGCACTTTGAGATATCAGCTGATGTACGAAGGGCTATATATATACATATATTTGATTTGAGGCTCTCAGAGTGATTTGTGCGTAAAGGACAAATGCGGCCATTGTTTCTCTCTTTCCTACTAAGAAGCCACCTGTCCCGGTTGATATATTACCAAATAGACGACAGGGTAGCCTAGTGGTTAGAGCATTGGACTAGTAACCGGAAGGTTGCAAGTTCAAAACACCCGAGATGACAAGGTACAAATCTGTCGTTCTGCCCCTGAACAGGCAGTTAACCCACTGTTCCTAGGCTGTCATTGAAAATAAGAATTTGTTCTTAACTGACTTGCCTGGTTAAATAAAGGTAAAATAAAAAAAGACATTTGAAAAGCACCTTGAGGATTGATTATAAAAAAACGTTTGTCATGTTTCTGTCGATATTATGGATCTAATTTGGAATATTTTTCGGCGTTGTCGTGCCCGCAGTTTCCGGTGGATTTCTCAACCAAACGTGAAGTACAAACGGAGGTATTTCGGCTATAAAAATGTCCTCCATAACTCCATGTCACCAGCCACCGCTGCTGACCACAGACCAGAGACAAACAGTCTAACTGGCAACCCACGGATACATTAGTCTGGTCCCAGAGCTGTGTGTGCTTTAGACAACTCCTTTAGATATACAGGGCATGACAATGACAGTCAGAGGAGTTGAACAGATCTGAATCAGGACTCTAAGAGTTGGTTTAAACAGATCTGAATCAGGATACTAAGAGTTGATTTGAACAGATCTGAATCAGGAAATTAAGAGTTAGTTAAAACTGATCTGAATCAGGAAACTAAGAGTTGGTGTTGGTTTGAACAGATCTGAATCAGGACACTAAGAGTTGGTTAGAACAGATCTGAATCAGGAAACGAAGAGTTGGTTTAAACAGATCTGAATCAGGAAACTAAGAGTTGGTTTAAACAGATCTGAATCAGGAAACTAAGAGTTGGTTTAAACAGATCTGAATCAGGAAACTAAGAGTTGATTTAGACAGATCTGAATCAGGAAACTAAGAGTTGATTTAGACAGATCTGAATCAGGAAACTAAGAGTTGGTTTGAGGGTCAATAATGTGGGACCCCATTGTATACTTCAAAGTTAGAGATATGTTGAACCTGGATCATCATAATGATTCTACATGTTATAATATGCCATGGCCTTTACTGGCCAAAGGTTAAACTGCTGTTATGGTTATGATATACTATGGTGTTGTGTCACTAGACTTTGACCAGATATTATTGCATTCAAAGATCAACTGAACATAGAACATAGATACAGAGACACTTGTCATCAGGAAGGTGATCTCTCAGCACAACGGAAAATATCTCAATGACTTGACATGTTCTGGTTGTGAATTCAGGCTACAAGGTAAGAATCTTCCCAGGGATTATTGAAAGTGTGTAGAGACATTCAATGTCTGGTGTTATTTTAGTATAGTGAATGACAGGGAAACACTCAGATGTAACAGTCCATTTCACCTGGGACAGCTACGTGACAGTTCAATCATACAAAATGGCGCTAACTGGGTGTTGTCAAGTCACATTCAAAAACATGTTGTTCATATATTCCTATATCGCGGTTATTTTACAATTTGTATATTTTTTATGTATAAATTGTAAGTCGTCTTTCAGAATATCAGAACATGTGATGTTTTCTAAATTCCAGTGAGCTCCTGCTTCCTGTGTAATTTGGTATGAAACCACTGAACAGACTTTTCTTAACATCGATATTATGAACTGAATTCAGTAACAGCATCATAATATCATACCTGTTGAACAAAGCAACACACTAGAATGGGAAAGAGAAAAGAGAAAGAGACATTATTATTATTAATATTACATTATTATATATGTTATATTGTTATTATTAATATTTGTATTAACAGTATATTGTTATTATTATATTATTGTTATTAGTTCCACGACATGGAGAAAAGGTGAACAATATCAATCACAACTACATGTCCAAGAGATAATTAATAAAATAGAACAATTGACCTTCAATAATTAGTTGTCAGTGTGTTGGATCTCTGTTTAGTTGTCACTGTGTTAACCACAACCAACATGTTGGATCTCTGTTTAGTTGTCACTGTGTTAACCACAACCAACATGTTGGATCTCTGTTTATTTGTCACCGTGTTAACCACAACCAACATGTTGGATCTCTGTTTAGGGGTCACTGTGTTAACCACAACCAACATGTTGGATCTCTGTTTAGTTGTCACTGTGTTAACCATAACCAACATACTGGATCTCTGTTTAGTTGTCACTGTGTTAACCACAACCAGCATGTTGTATCTCTGTTTAGTTGTCACTGTGTTAACCATAACCAACATACTGGATCTCTGTTTAGTTGTCACTGTGTTAACCACAACCAACATGTTGGATCTCTGTTTAGGGGTCACTGTGTTAACCACAACCAACATGTTGGATCTCTGTTTAGTTGTCACTGTGTTAACCATAACCAACATACTGGATCTCTGTTTAGTTGTCACTGTGTTAACCACAACAACCATGCTGGATCTCTGTTTAGTTGTCACTGTGTTAACCACAACAACCATGTTGGATCTCTGTTTAGTTGTTACTGTGTTAACCACAACAACCATGTTGGATCTCTGTTTAGGGGACAGTTCTCTAAAATGAGTCTCTCTGGGGAGAGAGAGGAGGGGGGCCCTGCCTCTAAAACGAGACTCTCTGGGGAACATGACACCAAAGCTAAGAGGTGAGATTACAATGTTGTTTGTTTCTAAAACGTGTTTCCACCATTGTTTCACATTTGTTATTTATCAGACAGTATTGCTCAGGGGAACCTTGTCTGTAAAATATTGTTGTTCTAAGATTTTAATTCATAGATTTTTGTGTATGAATTTTTGTTTTTCAAAACGCGATTTAGCTGTAATGGAATGTTTGTATCCTGTATATTAGACTGTGATATGTGGTTGTCTCACCAGCACACACACACACACACACACACACACACACACACACACACACACACACACACACACACACACACACACACACACACACACACACACACACACACACACACACACACACACACACACACACACCTCTATAAAATTTTAGCATGACACAATAATTTAGCCTCTTAATTATTATCTAATGTGTTGGCAGGCATAACTTTCTAGTTTTTATTCTGATCGTTGTTACAAGCTGAATACTGACAATATATCTGTTATATCAACACACTCTTCACTCCTGTTGAAACCAAAAAGGGTTCTATCTTCCTACAATATACAGAACCACTGAAGTTCATCATAGAACCCTTTATAGGAGGTTAGGAAGTGTATGAGTATACAGTATATATAGAATATATATAGAACCCTTTATAGGAGGTTAGCGTGTCTGAGTATACAGTATATATAGAATATATATAGAACCCTTTATAGGAGGTTAGCCTGTCTGAGTATACAGTATATATAGAATATATATAGAACCCTTTATAGGAGGTTAGCGTGTCTGAGTATACAGTATATATAGAATATATATAGAACCCTTTATTGGAGGTTAGCCTGTCTGAGTATACAGTATATATAGAATATATATAGAACCCTTTATAGGAGGTTAGCCTGTCTGAGTATACAGTATATATAGAATATATATAGAACCCTTTATTGGAGGTTAGGAAGTGTCTGAGAATACAGTATATATAGAACCCTGACTCTGCTTCTGGTACGCAAGCTATTTTAATTAGTTCCCCGCATCCAGTGCAGGCAGGAGGGATTGTTAATTGCGCTACCGAACTGCCCCTAATCGAAACTAAACAAAACGGCCATAATAACGGACATCTTTAAATCAGGCGACCCTGCTGACGTGAGTAACTACAGGCCCATTAGTATACTACCTGTGGTGTCAAAGGTTGTTGTAAAGTGTGTAGCAGAACAACTGATTGCCCACCTCAACAACAGCCCCTTCACATTACACTCCATGCAGTTTGGCTTCAGAGCGAAACACTCCACAGAAACGGCCAACTGCTTTCTTCTGGAAAATGTGAAGTCCAAGATGGACAAAGGGGTGCTGTTGGGGCTGTGTTTCTGGACCTAAGGAAGGCTTTTGATACTGTTAACCATGAGATTCTCATCACAAAATTGTCAAAGTTCAACTTTTCCCCTGATGCCTTGAGATGGATGAAATCATACCTTGAAGGCAGAACTCAGTGTGTCAGAGTGAGCAATGAGCTGTCGCCCTATCGTAGCTATGATGTGGGCGTGCCCCAAGGGTCAATACTGGGGCCCCTCCTGTTCAGCCTGTACATTAATGATCTGCCTTCTGTCTGTACTGGGTCTGAAGTTCAAATGTATGCAGATGATACAGTGATATATGTGCATGCAAAGAGCAAACAACAAGCTGCACAAGAACTCACTACTGTAATGGTCCAGGTTACAAAGTGGCTCAGTGACTCATGTTTGCATCTCAATGTGAAAAAGACTGTTTGCATGTTCTTCACAAAGAGGGCAACAGATGCTACTGAGCCAGATGTCTATGTGTCAAGGGAGAAGCTCCAGGTGGTATCCAATTTTAAGTACCTTGGCATCATACTTGATTCCAACCTCTCTTTTAAAAAGCATGTGAAAAAGGTAATTCAAATAACTAAATTCAACCTAGCTAATTTATACGAAATTGTTTGACTACAGAGGTAGCAAAACTGTACTTCAACTCTATGATACTCCCCCACTTAACATACTGCTTGACTAGTTGGGCCCAAGCTTGCTGTACAACATTAAAACCTATTCAGTCTGTCTACAAACAGGCTCTCAAAGTGCTTGATAGGAAGCCCAATAGCCATCATCATTGTCACATCCTTAGAAAGCATGAGCTCTTGAGTTGGGAAAATCTTGTGCAATACACCGACGCATGTCTTGTATTCAAGATCCTTAATGGCCTGGCTCCCCCTCCACTCAATATTTTTGTTAAACAGAAAACCAAGACATATGGCAGCAGATCCACAAGGTCTGCCATGAGAGGTGACTGTATAGTTCCCCTAAGGAAAAGGACCTTTAGTAAATCTGCATTCTCTGTGAGAGCTTCCCATGTCTGGAATACACTGCCATCAGACACACATAACTGCACCACATATCACACTTTCACAAAATGCTTGAAGACATGGCTAAAGGTCAATCAGATTTGTGAACATGGTCCCTAGCTGTGTGTTGCCGCTTTCCATGTTATCTGTTGTCTGCAGCTTGTGAGGTGTGGAAACACTTTGTTGCTTTTATGAATTTTGTCTTGCTGCTTTTTGCTCTATGTTGCTCTGTCTGTATGCTACGTCTTGCTTGTCCTATGTTGCTATGTCTTGCTTGTTCTATGTTGCTATTGTCTATATTGTAATTGTTTTCAATAACCTGCCCAGGGACTGCGGTTGAAAATTAGCCGGCTGGCTAAAACCGGCACTTTTACTGAAACGTTGTCCCTGTAAAAATAAAAATAAACTCAACCCTTTAAAGGAGGTTAGGAAGTGTCTGAGTATACAGTATATATTGAATATTTATAGAACCCTTTATAGGAGTGGGGAAGTGTCTAAGTATACAGTATATATAGAATATATATAGAACCCTTTATAGGAGGTTAGGAAGTGTCTGAGTATACAGTATATATATAGAATATATATAGAACCCTTTATATGAGGTTAGCCTGTCTGAGTATACAGTATATATAGAATATATATAGAACCCTTTATAGGAGGTCAGGTAGTGTCTGAGTATACAGTATATACAGTGCCTTGCGAAAGTATTCGGCCCCCTTGAACTTTGCGACCTTTTGCCACATTTCAGGCTTCAAACATAAATATATAAAACTGTATTTTTTTGTGAAGAATCCACAACAAGTGGGACACAATCATGAAGTACAACGACATTTATTGGATATTTCAAACTTTTTTAGCAAATCAAAAACTGAAAAATTGGGCGTGCAAAATTATTCAGCCCCTTTACTTTCAGTGCAGCAAACTCTCTCCAGAAGTTCAGTGAGGATCTCTGAATGATCCAATGTTGACCTAAATGACTAATGACGATAAATATAATCCACCTGTGTGTAATCAAGTCTCCGTATAAATGCACCTGCACTGTGATAGTCTCAGAGGTCCGTTAAAAATGCAGAGAGCATTATGAAGAACAAGGAACACACCAGGCAGGTCCGAGATACTGTTGTGAAGAAGTTTAAAGCCGGATTTGGATACAAAAAGATTTCCCAAGCTTTAAACATCCCAAGGAGCACTGTGCAAGCGATAATATTGAAATGGAAGGAGTATCAGACCACTGCAAATCTACCAAGACCTGGCCGTCCCTCTAAACTTTCAGCTCATACAAGGAGAAGATTGATCAGAGATGCAGCCAAGAGGCCCATGATCACTCTGGATGAACTGCAGAGATCTACAGCTGAGGTGGGAGACTCTGTCCATAGGACAACAATCAGTCGCATATTGCACAAATCTGGCCTTTATGGAAGAGTGGCAAGAAGAAAGCCATTTCTTAAAGATATCCATAAAAAGTGTCGTTTAAAGTTTGCCACAAGCCACCTGGGAGACACCAAACATGTGGAAGAAGGTTCTCTGGTCAGATGAAACCAAAATTGAACTTTTTGGCAACAATGCAAAACGTTATGTTTGGCGTAAAAGCAACAAAGCTCATCACCCTGAACACACCATACCCACTGTCAAGCATGGTGGTGGCAGCATCATGGTTTAGGCCTGCTTTTCTTCAGCAGGGACAGGGAAGATTGTTAAAATTGATGGGAAGATGGATGGAGCCAAATACAGGACCATTCTGGAAGATAACCTGATGGAGTTTGCAAAAGACCTGAGACTGGGACGGAGATTTGTCTTCCAACAAGACAATGATCCAAAACATAAAGCAAAATCTACAATGGAATGGTTCAAAAATAAACATATCCAGGTGTTAGAATGACCAAGTCAAAGTCCAGACCTGAATCCAATCGAGAATCTGTGGAAAGAACTGAAAACTGCTGTTCACAAATGCTCTCCATCCAAACTCACTGAGTTCGAGCTGTTTTGCAAGGAGGAATGGGAAAAATTTCAGTCTCTCGATGTGCAAAACTGATAGAGACATACCCCAAGCGACTTACAGCTGTAATCAAAGCAAAAGGTGGCGCTACAAAGTATTAACTTAAGGGGGCTGAATAATTTTGCACGCCCAATTTTTCAGTTTTTGATTTGTTAAAAAAGTTTGAAATATCCAATAAATGTCGTTCCACTTCATGACTGTGTCCCGCTTGTTGTTGATTCTTCACAAAAACATACAGTTTTATATCTTTATGTTTGAAGCTTGAAATGTGGCAAAAGGTCGCAAAGTTCAAGGGGGCCGAATACTTTCGCAAGCACTGTATATATATATATTTTTTTTTATAAAAAACAATTTATTTAGATGGGAGACATTATCCGCCAAAGTAAAGCCCTGTAGACAAAGAAGAGCTCTGCAGCAGGTACCAAAATATTCAAAGGATATTTGCTCAAAAGTGACGTTACAAGTTTATCATCTTTCAAAGCAGAATGACTTTCTCATTGCACATCAACTGTAGTGTCTGATATACCAAAGCTAATTTGCAAACATTTCTGCAAAGTGATATATGGCGTTTTGGTATAAAACTCTTCTTATGTTTCCCCATCTGAGCTCAGAGGAGATGAGAGATGTAATGTTTGTCGATGTTGTGTTGAAGACCAATCAAGCAGGAGAGACCAGCCTCCTCTGTACCCAGCTGTGTGTCCATGAAGAGTGACCGGTCTATGGATGCTCTTATATACTTTAGAGAGGGAGACTTTTCTACTGAACAAAGGTAAGAAGAACTCATGGGTCCTGGTCAGTGAGTTAAACAACACTGTCTCTAGTAATTTGTCCATTTTCATAGTCCTAAAACAATATTAAACAAACACAACATTCCCTACCTGTGTGTGTGTGTGTGTGTGTGTGTGTGTGTGTGTGTGTGTGTGTGTGTGTGTGTGTGTGTGTGTGTGTGTGTGTGTGTGTGTGTGTGTGTGTGTGTGTGTGTGTGTGTGTGTGTGTGTGTGTGTGTGTGTGTGTGTGTGTGTGTGTGTGTGTACTCCCTGGATGAGGAGATGTAATCTCATGTTTTGTCCACAGAAACCAACAGGAGAGATCAGAGTCAGAGATTCTCAGTGGTCAGTCTTCCCAAAGTCATGAAACAGACCTGGCCTCCATATTCAGTGTATGTGGTCCTGTTATGTACATTTGTTTTTGTTTACTTCAAGTAAAGTTGATCTGTCAATCATTCATTAATGTGTTAATGAGAAAGCATTTAGTCTCTTGCTTAACATATTTACTTGATTTATTTCAGTTGCTTGAAGAGAAAATTATGACATTTGTGAAGAACGAGCTGAAGCTGTTCAAGAGGAATCTTTGTCCAGAACTCCCAGAAGGCTTTGAGAGTCAGAAGCAGGATAAGGAAGTGGTGGATGCTGAAGATGAGAAGCAGGAGAGCAGTGCCAGAGAGGGGGCTCTGAAGATCACACTGCACATCCTGAGGAAAATGAACCAGAAGGAGCTTGCTGACACACTGGAGAAAAGTAAGATCTGTCTACCTCATGTTGAATGATGTTTTATAACATTTAAAAGCTGTAGCTAAAGTACAGTTAAAGTAGCTGTGAACTCAATGATATTGTAACAGCCTTAACACAACACCGAGTGTCCTCATCAAGTAGCAGCAGGGTTGTGTTGTACTGATTCATTTAGAGAGAGAGAGAATGTTAATAATACCATCAATAATATCAATAATAATATAATAATAACAATAATAATAACACCAGTCTGGAATGGATTATGAAAACATTGATAGTTATTAAAACAGACGTTATATTAAAATCCTCTGTGTTATTTCTTCATTCAGATGAGCTTGCTGTCATTTGCCAACGTGAACTCAAATCTAATCTAAAGAAGAAGTTTCAATGTGTATTTGAGGGGATCGCTAAACAAGGAAACCCAACACTTCTCAATAACATCTACACAGAGCTCTACATCACAGAGGGTGGAACAGGAGAGGTCAATAATGAACACGAGCTGAGACAGATTGAGACAACAACCAGGAAACAAGCAAGACCAGAGACTGCAATCAAATGTAACGACATCTTCAAACCCTTAACTGGACAAGACAAACCTATCAGAACTGTGCTGACAAAGGGAGTCGCTGGCATTGGAAAAACAGTCTCTGTGCAGAAGTTCATTCTGGACTGGGCTGAAGGAAAAGCAAATCATGATGTCCAATTTGTATTTTCATTCCCTTTTCGGGAGCTGAATTTGATGAAAGAGGACAAACACACTTTCATTGAACTTCTCAATCACTTCTCAATTGAAACTAAAGATTCAAGAATCTCCAACTACAACAAGTACAAAGTTCTGTTCATCTTTGATGGTCTGGATGAGTGCCGACTGCCCCTAGACTTCCAGAAGAACAAGATCTGTTGTGACGTCACAGAGTCAACCTCAGTGGATGTTCTGCTGACAAATCTCATCAAGGGAAATCTGCTTCCCTCTGCTCTCCTCTGGATAACTACCCGACCTGCAGCAGCCAATAAGATCCCTTCAGGGTGTGTTGACCAGGTGACAGAGGTACGAGGGTTCAGTGACCCACAGAAGGAGGAGTACTTCAGGAAGAGATTCAGTGATGAGGACCTGGCCAACAGAATCATCTCACACATAAAGACATCAAGGAGCCTCCACATCATGTGCCACATTCCAGTCTTCTGTTGGATTTCTGCAACAGTCCTTGAAGACATACTTAAACATAAGAGAGAAGAGATACCCAAGACTCTGACTGAGATGTACACACACCTTGTGGTGTTTCATACCAAACAGAAGAATGAAAAGTATCTTGGGAAAGAAGAGACAGGTCCACACTGGAATAAAGAGAGCCTTCTGTCACTTGGAAAACTGGCTTTTCAACAGCTTGTGAATGGCAATCTGATTTTCTATGAAGAAGACCTGAAAGAGGCTGGCATTGATGTCAATGAAGCCTCAGTGTACTCAGGATTGTGCACACAGCTCTTTAAAGAGGAATGTGGGCTGTACCAGGACAAGGTGTACTGCTTCGTGCATCTGAGCATTCATGAGTTTCTGGCTGCTGTATATGTGTTTCTCTCATTCATCAACAACAATGAGAATCTAATGGACAAAATGAAAACAACGTCCTGGAAACCTTCTGTGAGGAAAAGACAGAAGCCTAAATTTACTGTCTACAAGAGTGCTGTGGATAAAGCCTTACAAAGTGAGACAGGCAACCTGGACCTTTTCCTCCGCTTCCTTCTGGGTCTCTCACTGGAGTCCAATCAGAAGCACTTACGAGGTCTACTGACAAGGACAAGAAGCAGCTCACAGAGCCATGAAGAAACAGTCAACTACATCAAGGAGAAGATCAGGGAGAATCTCTCTCCAGAGAGGAGCATCAATCTGTTCCACTGTCTGAATGAACTGAATGACCATTCTCTAGTGGAGGAGATCCAAAGCTACCTGAGATCAGGAAGTCTCTCAGAAGCCAAACTGTCACCTGCACAGTGGTCAGCTCTGGTCTTTGTGTTGCTGACTTCAGAAAAGGAGCTGGATGTGCTTGACCTGAAGAAATACTCCAGATCAGAGGAAGGTCTTCTGAGGCTGCTGCCAGTGGTCAAAGCCTCCAGAGCTGTTCTGTGAGTAAATAAAATGGCATATAAGAACTAATCATCAGGAAGAAATATTTAGTTTAGAGATAAATATGTATTATTGATTAACATTTTATGTCAGTTAATTGATTTTCACATTAGTACAACATTATGATCGTACAATTCTAGGAGATGGAACATGAATATATATGCTGTTTGAGAGAATAAACCAAATGCATCTCCCATTGTCCTTCTACACTACTGGTGTTAAATGAACAGTGTGTTTGTGAAGTCATGATGATCTCTTTGTCAGGCTGTCAGGCTGTGGAGTCACAGAGGAAGGCTGTGCTTCTCTGGTCTCAGCTCTGGAGTCAAACCCCTCACACCTGAGAGAGCTGGATCTGAGTAACAATGACCTGAAGGATTCAGGAGTGAAGCTGCTCTCTGCTGGACTGGGGAATCCCCACTGTAAACTGGAGACTCTGAGGTCAGTATTTCTGTATTTGGTCAACAAGTGATAACTGTTCACCAGATCCACGTGTTTACCAGACACACATAGTCCACACCATATGTGTTTGGACAGTGAAGCTTACAGTTTTAAATTTGGTGCTCCAGCATTTTGGATTTGAGATATAATGTTTCATATTAGGCGACAGTGCAGAATGTCACCTTTTATTTGAGGTTAATGGTGAGAGGTTTGCATGTTTTGTTGTAGCCTCTGTTATTGGTAATGGTGAGAGGTTATTATGTTTTGTTGTAGCCTCTGTTATTGGTAATGGTGAGAGGTTAGTCTGTTTTGTTGTAGCCTCTGTTATTGGTAATGGTGAGAGGTTAGTATGTTTTGTTGTAGCCTCTGTTATTGGTAATGGTGAGAGGTTAGTCTGTTTTGTTGTAGCCTCTGTTATCGGTGATGGTGAGGTTAGTATGTTTTGTTGTAGCCTCTGTAACTTTCTCACTCATTATTATTCATGATCTTTCTCAGTCATGGCGTCACAGACTTGATGTCGTCATTACGTTCAATGAATATGGGACCAAATACTAAACTGTTGACTACTTTAATACACTATGAGTTAATTGGTCAGAATACTTATGACTTCATCAAATGGGGGACTAGATACATAATGTGCTTTTATTTTTCTAAATGGTGAAACAGATATGTATTAAAATACCCTAAAATAAAATGTGACATTATATACTGTCACCTCATATGAAACATTTGATCTCAAATCCAAAATGTTGGAGTACAAAGACACATTTAAAATGTTAGCTTCACTGTCAAAATAGATATGTTGTGGACTGTATACTCAATACAATCTAAATCTGATACCTCACTGTCTGTCTTTTGACTGATACTGCTTTTTAAACTGTTCTGGTCAGTCTACTCAAATAATTGTACTATACATTTCTCTCTCTACAAGCAATACTTTGATCATTTATAATAATGATACATTCATTTATGAATAGATATGACAGCTGTCAGGACACTGATGTAACTGAACATTTAGAAAAAATATACTGCCACAGTTTTCACCACCAAAGAAAGCAGTGTGATTTTAATATGATTTGACTCTTTGCAGGCTGTCAGGCTGTCTAGTCACAGAGGAAGGCTGTGCTTCTCTGGTCTCAGCTCTGAGGTCAAACCCCTCACACCTGAGAGAGCTGGACCTGAGCTACAATCACCCAGGAGACTCAGGAGTCAGACTGCTCTCTGCTGGACTGGAGGATCCACACTGCAGACTGGAGAAACTCAAGTATGTAGAGGGTTTATGTCAATGTTCATATCAGACATGTTTGACTTATCAGGCTAGTTAAGACAAACATTCTTAACACCACTTGGACAAAGTTATATGCTGACTGTTTGTTATGTATGTTATGCATTTGTTATATGCTGACTGTTCCTATGTATGTGTGTCCAATGTGAAACACACACTGGACACACACACACACACTGGACACACACACACACACACTGGACATATACACACACACACACTGGACACACACACACTGGACATATACACACACACACTGGACACACACACACACACTGGACACTGACCGTGTGTGCCGCGTGTCACGCTTGACCGTGCGTGCGTGCGTGCGTGCGTGTGTGTGTGTGTGTGTGTTCATGTGTATCCCTCAATGACTGTCTGTTCTTCTGCTTACCGCTACAGTGTGGAACATGGTGGAGAGAACAGAATGAAACCTGGGCTTAGAAAATGTGAGTTTTGACTGCTGTGAAGAATATGACTAAGAATAAGTCTTAATTCAAGTTAAGTCAAAGTCAAAGAACACCATCATTACTTACTTGGTCATATTAAATATCAGCTGTAGTTCTACAGAAGCAGAAATCAGGGACACCAACGTTTACAAAGAGTTGCTTTGACAATGTTTGTGTCTGTGTGTGTGTGGCGTGTTCGTGTTACATTAGAAATGTGTGTTTGTGTTTTTGGTGTGTGTGTGTGTGTGTGTGTGTGTGTGTGTGTGTGTGTGTGTGTGTGTGTGTGTGTGTGTGTGTAATTAATGGGAATAAGTGTGTTTTATATCACCATAAAGTATAACATATGATCATTCAACAAGTCTCAAGTTACCTTAACTTCTCCTTTTGATACCTAGAAACATCTACATTAAATAAATTAGTGAAAAGTGAGTTAACATTCTAATGTGAATGATGATGATTTCTAATATTGTGTCTGGTTTCATCCATCAGATGTCTGTGATCTCACACTGGACCAAAACACAGTAGACAGACACCTCTCTCTGTCTGAGGAGAACAGAAAGGTGACATGGAGGACAGAGGAGCAGCCGTATCCTGATCACCCAGAGAGATTTGATGGCTGTGGACAGGTGCTGTGTAGAGAGGGTCTGACTGGGCGCTGTTACTGGGAGGTAGAGTGGAGTGGAAGAGGGGCGAGAATAGGAGTGACATATAAAGGAATCAGCAGGAGAGGAGGGGTTAAGGACTGTTGGCTTGGATGGAATGACAAGTCCTGGTGTCTGTTCTGCTCTGACAACAGTTACAGAGTCTGGCACAATAATAATCTCACTACTATAGACGTTCCCTCCTCCAGCTCCCAGAGAGTAGGAGTGTATCTGGACTGGCCAGCCGGCACTCTGTCCTTCTACAGAGCCTCCTCTGACACACTGACCCACCTGATCACATTCACCTCCACATTCACTGAGCCACTCTATCCAGGGTTTAGGGTTTATGATGATTCCTTTGGGATTTGGGACTCCTCAGTGTCCCTGTGCCAGTGATGCACACACACACACTGACACACTCACACACAGACACACACACACTGGACGGACACACACACTGGACACACACACACACTGGACACAGACACACACACACACACACACACACACACACACACACACAGACACACACACACACACACACACACACACACACACACACAGACACACTTTGGACACAAACACACACACACACACACATTGGACACATGCACACACAAACACAGACACACACACACACACACACACACACACACACACACACACACACACACACACACACACACACACACACACACAGACACACTTTGGACACAAACACACACACACACACACATTGGACACATGCACACACAAACACACACTGGATACACACATTGGACACACACACATATTGGGGATACACACGCTCTAGTGCACACATACACACACACACACACACACACACACACACACACACACACACACACACACACACACACACACACACACACACACACACACACACACACACACACACTGACACACACTGACACTCACACACACACATAGTGGACACACATACACTGTACACACACTCAGACTGGACACACACACACACACACACACACACACATATAGGCGTTTTCAAAAAACATATGCCGTTCAGGGCACCAGTCTAGGACCAGTGGTTGCTAGGCAGTTTCTGGATCCCAGGTTCTAGAACAGTTTCTATCCCAGTTCTATCTGCCTGTTAAATCAGTTTCTGGACCACAGGTTCTAGAACAGCATCTATCCCAGTTCTATCTGCCTGTTAAATCAGTTTCTGGATCTCAGGTTCTAGAACAGCTTCTATCCCAGTTCTATCTGCCTGTTAAATCATTTTCTGGACCACAGATTCTAGAACAGCATCTATCCCAGTTCTATCTGCCTGTTAATTCAGTTTCTGGACCACAGTTTCTATCCCAGTTCTATCTGCCTGTTAAATCAGTTTCTGGATCACAGGTTCTAGAACAGTTTCTATCCCAGTTCTATCTGCCTGTTAAATCAGTTTCTGGACCACAGGTTCTAGAACATCTTCTATCCCAGTTCTATCTGCTTGTTAAATCAGTTTCTAGACCACAGGTTCTAGAACAGCTTCTATCCCAGTTCTATCTGCCTGTTAAATCAGTTTCTAGACCACAGGTTCTAGAACAGCTTCTATCCTAGTTCTATCTGCCTGCTAAATCAGTTTCTAGACCACAGGTTCTAGAACAGCTTCTATCCCAGTTCTATCTGCCTGTTAAATCAGTTTCTGGACCACAGGTTCTAGAACAGCTTCTAGCCCAGTTCTATCTGCCTGTTATATCATCAACCTAAACTGTTTTCATCAGACTATTAGAACATGACTGAACCTTTTGGTTCCTTTTCTGATCTTTTACCACTTTGCATTTTTATGATAATTTTACTGTTTGTGTTTGTACCACAGGAGGTTGGTGGGACCTTAATTGAGGAGGACAGGCTTGTAATGGCTGGACGGGAATAAGTGGAATGGTATCAAACACTTGGTTTCCATGTGTTCCATTTCATTCACTCTGTTCCAGACATTATTATGAGCCATCCTCCCTTCACCAGCCTCCTCTGGTATGTACTGTCCTATATGTGAGAGAGATCCAACAAGGAATTACAATGTATGTATTGCTTTTTATACCTGCAAATGGCAAATAAACTACTAGAACTCCTTATGAATGTCTGCAGCTGACTAGACTGTTGGCGTCTGACAAGAGGTGAAAATATTACAGGAATATTCTGCAAATGTTGATGAAGACGTCACTCAATCCCCCCAAAACATCATGCAGTCTTTCCACAAGACTCCCATGAAGTTATAGTGTGACGTTATGAGTTGATGTTAAAGTAACATTCTCAGAACATACTGCACTTATTTTTATACTGTTTTAGATGGATACTCTGTTTATCATCTTGTTTTATCCTGTTTTAGATGGATCCTCTGTTTATCATCTTGTTTTATACTGTTTTAGATGGATCCTCTGTTTATTATCTTGTTTTATACTGTTTTAGATGGATCCTCTGTTTAAACATGTAAACTCTTACAATAACACTGTTAAAATACCAATGTGATCATTTGTTGTCTTTTATGTTGAACAACAAATTGTACAATTATATATGGCTTACGCGTTATCGATTCTTCATTGCTTCTGCCAGTCGCAGGTTGATGTTTGTCATGAATCTTGACCTGGAAGTAGAACTGCGAGATTTCCTCTAGATATGCCAGCTGCAAAGTCAAAATTGGCCTCTTTGCTGAACTACCTCCAGGGCAAGATTCATGACAATAAATGCCAACCTGCCTCCCAGTCATCCCCTCCTTATCTTTACAAGGCTGCAGAACATGCAAGCTAGTGATGTGGGGGTTCTCTCATAACCCTCAGTCCCCAGGTGGGTAGATGGCAGGTTGTATAAAGAGAAGCTAGTGATGTGGGGTTCTCTCATAACCCTCAGTCCCCAGGTGGGTGGTAGGTTGTTAAGGGAATTTTTTGATCAATAATGAATAATTATGTATACATTTCAATCAGGACTGACTAATCAGAATACTATTATGTTACTGTATATGTATGAATTTTCATTTTAATCCTAGTACTGAATATAATGTGTGTAAATATAATCAAGAATTAGAACAATGACTGTCTGTTCCTTGGTAGAAATGATTGAACTTATAGCCAGACTGGCTAGAATGCTTATCTACACAGGCAGACCTTGGCTCGGATCATAAATTATCTAAGTCTTGAGAACCATATAGCCATTGTACTGGAGCAGAGATGAGACTGGGTAGTACGCAAACTAATGACATCATTTTCAGTTTATAACCTGTGGTAAAATGGGTAATGGGCTCTCGTGAATAAACACTGCTGATTGACTTTAAGACTGGGCTCTGTCCATTTTATACAAATAGGAGTCATGCAAATTCTTATGGATTGACAGAGTGTTTAATTTTAATTGGGTAATAAATCAGAGGAATTTAATTCCTGCAACAATTGGTCCTTCGAGCTTGATCTAAAATTCTCGTCTCTGCCATCTGAAGGTCGTACGCCAAAAAATTGTGCACGAGCGGGCCGGGTCCCGTTATTTCTGGCCTCTGAATTGAGGGTGAAAAGACCAGGCCGGTGTACACCCCAGACGGACAGGGACGGTGACTAGATCCAATGAACAATGCTTTTCCCAGTCGGCGGCAAGGTCAGTAGCCTATATTCTCGATTCTGGGGGGATTTGAGTTCTTTGATTGATGTTCAAATTTTTTGGGAATTCATCAATAATGGGAGCTTTGCTATTCCCACAGGCTTTTGAAGCCAGAGGGGTTATTAATCAATGATTAAACAAATAAATAGGGTTAGTGGAGAAAAGACAGATAAACAACGGGCAGAGGGGCTAAATACAGCTAGGATATGGTTAGCCGAGACGAGGAAGGGAGCTGAGATCAAAGGAAAAGGAAGGGAGGCGTCCAAAATGTGACTCGGACAAAAGACTCTGAATAGAAGCTGATACTACTAAATTAGTCAGGAAGGGTTTAAATTACGACTATTTTCTGGGAATTCTCGGTGCCGGAGTTCGCGACTACAGACAATTATAATAATGTAATTATTAGCGGGGAAACTCAATCGTTTAAATAGCAGGACACCAAGGTTCGTATCTCAGCTTTGAAACCAATAGACTAAAATTGATTTTAGATTGTAATTCATCTATTTGTATGTTTTGCCTGAAAAAATATGGTCGCTAGTGTTTGTATAAGATATGAACTGAACGTTTAATATGTTGTTTTGGTTGAATTGAAAGAAGAATTCATTCAAAATAATGGCGAGACAATTTTGATGTTATACGCTATTTTCCCCAAAATGATCTGCTGGAATAATGTATTGAGATGGGAGTCATATTTAAATAAATGTATCATAGAAGAGAAAGTCACCTAAACCTGATTAATTTTCGGGAATAACGGGGAGATACAATACAGTTTTGTGCCACCAGGATGATATATGTTTTTATGAATCGACTGACATACGATATCTTATAGCACAGAACATGGTACGTTTAAATGTTAGAGTATAGAAATTTGAGAAGTTTGGTTGGTTTTACTTTGTCGATAGAATTTAAAGCAGAACTCAATCTGAATAGGGAATATATATTTTACAGAGGCAGGCTGACTTGAAGGTAAAACTGCGTCATTTTACGTTTATACAACACCATTCCATAAAAACAGTGTTCATTGACTTCTCTCCCCATAGGAATACATTGGCTGCTCCACTAAATACAACCTGGAGTCTATATGGGTTATGAATGTTGTATGAACCTGTCTTCGGTACCAGTCCATCAGACCACTATAAGGTCTACCTGTGTCGATTCTAGGCTTCCTGGGCCAACCGGAAGTGCTTAAAATCACCCTAAAAGTGTATATCCATACACTGCCTGCAATTTGATGGACATAGTGCATTGAACCCTGTGTAAATCAGTCAATTCTTAACGTAAAGACTTAAAACTCAGGATTCAGTAATAGAATACCCCAATGAGGATGTATGTTGAGTTATAGCTTCCTGTGCCAACCGGAAGTGCCATAATTGGTGTCTCATGGGCTGTTTGGAGGGGTTAAAAAAATCTGATCTTTCCAAAACTTCATATATATGATTAGGCAACCCCCATGAACTGTAAATCAGTCATTTTTCCCATAAAAATTCAAAGGAAAACTAAATCACTCAGATTCACAACTTGGATGGAGGGACGTATTGGGGTGTGTAGAGACTGACAGTGCCTCCAATAGTTAGCTTTGTTTGAGCTAAAAAAGAACCGTCAGACCTAGAGTTCGAAACTTTAGAATCCTGTTCTAGACCTCAGGTAGATAGTGCGTGGTGAGTTACGGCGCTCTAGAATGTTCTCGGACCGAGAAACAGCGTCGAACATTTGCAATGACTTCAATTCATTTTGACCATTACGAAAATGGCGACATTTAGAAAAGTCTCAGAGACACAAGACTAGGTGCATTGAAACCGGCTCGGCCCATAGACACGGACCCCAACGTCTCTGTTCGATAGCTCATTCAAGGACCCCGTAGCAAGGCATTGAAAAAAGTGGATTTTCAGCACCAATTAGGCTTTTACTCGGACACCAAATGACCTATCGGGCCGAAACTCGGGATTCGGGGTCGCCTCACATAGGACTACACATAATGTCCGAACTGGCCCCGCAGCTAGAAAGTAACTATGTGTTTTATGTTTTTTTTATGTTTTGTACCGAAGGCGTTGTGAATTTTGGGCCAGCTCTGAAGTATGTTATACTTGGCTCCTAAACAAGTTGGGAAAAGTGGGTTTGGTGTCAGTTTGTATCAGTTTGGTGTCAGAATGATATCAATTTGACTGATGGACGGTGACTTGCAGGTGACTCTTGTCCATTAGCAATATGTTTAAGCGGTGAGGTACCATCACCAAAAGCGACATTCTGACATCAACTCAAACGAGCGATGGAGAGGTACCAGAATCACTGCCCAGCCATCCCGAGGTCATCGGGCCAGTCAATTTGGCATTCCTGCATGATTTTTATGGCATGACAAATTGGTGATGGTGACTGCCCAGTTAACCATATGGCAAATGCACAGTGACTTTGCAAAAGTGAGAAAACATGACCAAATGGACATTCTGAAATCAACACAAACAATGGCATGACCATAGTGTCCAGACTGTGCCGAGTCCAACGAGGTGCCCCGCTTGACCGTAGCTCGCTCGGTCTGAGCGCGGCGACCATGAGAAAAATAGGCCCAATATGAAGCCTGCACCAGTACGTCATTTGATTTTGGGTGACAGCGGCGGAACCGTTAGGTTTAGAAAGACAATTCAACCACAGGAATGTTCCTAAGGTCCTCTTGATCTGTCCAAGCCTATCCTTGACCGTGTGACATTAACCCTTCACAGTCAAAAGAAGGTGTTTACATAAAAACAGTGTTCATTGACTTCTCTCCCCATAGGAATACATTGGCTGCTCCACTAAATACAACCTGGAGTCTATATGGGTTATGAATGCTGTATGACCCTGTCTTTGGTACCAGTCCATCAGGCCACTATAAGGTCTACCTGTGTCGATTCTAAGCTTCCTGGACCAACCGAAAGTGGTTCAAATCGCCCTAAAAGTGTATACCCATAACCTGCCTGCAGTTTGATAGACATAGTGCATTCAACCCTGTGTAAATCAGTCAGTTTTCATGGTAAAGACTTAAAACTCAGGATTCTCTAATGGAATACCCCAATGAGGATGTATGTTGAGTTACAGCTTCCTGTGCCAACCGGAAGTGCCATAATTGGTGTCTCATGGGCTGTTTGGAGGGGTTAAAAAAATCAGATCTTTCCAAAACTTCATATATATGATTAGGCAACCCCCATGAACTGTAAATCAGTCATTCTTCCCATAAAAATTCAAAGGAAAACTAAATCACACAGATACACAACTTGGATGGAGGGACGTATTATTGGGGTGCGTAGAGACTGACAGTGCCTCCAATAGTTAGCTTTGAATGATATCAAATTGACTGATGGACAGTGACTTGCAGGTGACTCTTGTCCATTTGCAATATGTTTAAGCGGTGAGGTACCATCACCAAAAGCGACATTCTGAAATCAACCCTAACGAGCGATGGAGAGGTACCAGTATCACTGCCCAGCCATCCTGAGTTCATCGGGCCAGTCAATTTGGCATTCCTGCATGATTTTTATAGCATGACAAATTGGTGATGGTGACTGCCCAGTTAACAATATGGCAAATGCACAGTGACTTTGCAAAAGTGAGACAACATTTGCAATATGTTTTAACAGTGAGGTACCATCACCAAAAGTGACATTCTGAAATCAACCCAAACGAGCGATGGAGAGGTACCAGAATCACTGCCCAGCCATCCCGAGTTCATCGGTTCAGTCAATTTGGCATTCCTGCATGATTTTTATAGCATGACAAATTGGTGATGGTGACTGCCCAGTTAACCATATGGCAAATGCACAGTGACTTTGAAAGAGTGAGAAACATCACCCAATGGACATTCTGGAATCAACCCTAACGAGCGATGGAGAGGTACCAGAATCACTGCCAAGCCATCCCGAGTTCATCGGGCCAGTCAATTTGGCATTCCTGCGCAAATTTTCAGTGACTTTGCAAAAGTGAGAAAACATTTGCAATATGTTTTAACAGTGAGGTACCATCACCAAAAGCGACATTCTGAAATCAACCCAAACGAGCGATAGAGAGGTACCAGAATCACTGCCCAGCCATCCCGAGTTCATCGGGCCAGTCAATTTGGCATTCCTGCATGATTTTTATAGCATGACAAATTGGTGATGGTGAATGCCCAGTTAACCATATGGCAAATGCACAGTGACTTTGAAAGAGTGAGAAAAATCACCAAATGGACATTCTGGAATCAACCCTAACGAGCGATGGAGAGGTACCAGAATCACTGCCAAGCCATCCCGAGTTCATCGGGCCAGTCAATTTGGCATTCCTGCATGATTTTTATAGCATGACAAATTGGTGATGGTGAATGCCCAGTTAACCATATGGCAAATGCACAGTGACTTTGCAAAAGTGAGAAAACATGACCAAATGGACATTCTGAAATCAACACAAACAATGGCATGACCATAGTGTCCAGACTGTGCCGAGTCCAACGAGGTGCCCCGCTTGACCGTAGCTCGCTCGGTCTGAGCGCGGCGACCATGAGAAAAATAGGCCCAATATGAAGCCTGCACCAGTACGTCATTTGATTTTGGGTGACAGCGGCGGAACCGTTAGGTTTAGAAAGACAATTCAACCACAGGAATGTTCCTAAGGTCCTCTTGATCTGTCCAAGCCTATCCTTGACCGTGTGACATTAACCCTTCACAGTCAAAAGAAGGTGTTTACATAAAAACAGTGTTCATTGACTTCTCTCCCCATAGGAATACATTGGCTGCTCCACTAAATACAACCTGGAGTCTATATGGGTTATGAATGCTGTATGACCCTGTCTTTGGTACCAGTCCATCAGGCCACTATAAGGTCTACCTGTGTCGATTCTAAGCTTCCTGGACCAACCGGAAGTGGTTCAAATCGCCCTAAAAGTGTATACCCATACACTGCCTGCAATTTGATGGACATAGTGCATTCAACCCTGTGTAAATCAGTCAGTTTTCATCGTAAAGACTTAAAACTCAGGATTCTCTAATGGAATACCCCAATGAGGATGTATGTTGAGTTACAGCTTCCTGTGCCAACCGGAAGTGCCATAATTGGTGTCTCATGGGCTGTTTGGAGGGGTTAAAAAAATCAGATCTTTCCAAAACTTCATATATATGATTAGGCAACCCCCATGAACTGTAAATCAGTCATTCTTCCCATAAAAATTCAAAGGAAAACTAAATCACACAGATACACAACTTGGATGGAGGGACGTATTATTGGGGTGCGTAGAGACTGACAGTGCCTCCAATAGTTAGCTTTGAATGATATCAAATTGACTGATGGACAGTGACTTGCAGGTGACTCTTGTCCATTTGCAATATGTTTAAGCGGTGAGGTACCATCACCAAAAGCGACATTCTGAAATCAACCCTAACGAGCGATGGAGAGGTACCAGTATCACTGCCCAGCCATCCTGAGTTCATCGGGCCAGTCAATTTGGCATTCCTGCATGATTTTTATAGCATGACAAATTGGTGATGGTGACTGCCCAGTTAACCATATGGCAAATGCACAGTGACTTTGCAAAAGTGAGACAACATTTGCAATATGTTTTAACAGTGAGGTACCATCACCAAAAGTGACATTCTGAAATCAACCCAAACGAGCGATGGAGAGGTACCAGAATCACTGCCCAGCCATCCCGAGTTCATCGGTTCAGTCAATTTGGCATTCCTGCATGATTTTTATAGCATGACAAATTGGTAATGGTGACTGCCCAGTTAACCATATGGCAAATGCACAGTGACTTTGCAAAAGTGAGAAAACTTTTAACAGTGAGGTACCATCACCAAAAGTGACATTCTGGAATCAACCCTAACGAGCGATGGAGAGGTACCAGAATCACTGCCAAGCCATCCCGAGTTCATCGGGCCAGTCAATTTGGCATTCCTGCACAAATTTTCAGTGACTTTGCAAAAGTGAGAAAACATTTGCAATATGTTTTAACAGTGAGGTACCATCACCAAAAGCGACATTCTGAAATCAACCCAAACGAGCGATAGAGAGGTACCAGAATCACTGCCCAGCCATCCCGAGTTCATCGGGCCAGTCAATTTGGCATTCCTGCATGATTTTTATAGCATGACAAATTGGTGATGGTGAATGCCCAGTTAACCATATGGCAAATGCACAGTGACTTTGAAAGAGTGAGAAAAATCACCAAATGGACATTCTGGAATCAACCCTAACGAGCGATGGAGAGGTACCAGAATCACTGCCAAGCCATCCCGACTTCATCGGGCCAGTCAATTTGGCATTCCTGCATGATTTTTATAGCATGACAAATTGGTGATGGTGAATGCCCAGTTAACCATATGGCAAATGCACAGTGACTTTGCACAAGTGAGAAAACATAAACAAATGGACATGATGAAATCAACACCACGAGTGATTGAAAGGAACAACAATCACTGCCCGGCCATCCCGAGTTCATCAGGCCAGTCAATTTTGCATTTCTGAAGAATTTTTGAGCATGTCAAATTTCTTATGACATTTGGCCCCCACAAAACATATGCCTTATGCGCAAGCAAAAAAAAAAACATGATAAAATATGACTAAAGTATGTTGATACAGTTCTTATACGTGTGTAACTGACACAAAATTCGAAATTTTTTCGAAAAACGGTCCAGAAAGCACTTTTTTAGGGGTGTGTGAAGTTTTTTATGAAATTTAATAATTTTTTACTTTTGACTTCTGACTTCCTATGAAATCATATTGCAGATGGACAAAACATATGCAATAATGCGCAAGTAAAAAAAATAAAAAAATAATGATAATAAAATTGGATAAAAGTATATTCATACAGTTCTTACACATTTGTAATTGACAAAAAAAGCGAAAGAATTTCGAAAAACGGTCCAGAAAGCACTTTTTTAAGGGGTGATAAGTTTTTGACAAAAAATCCATTTTTTCAAAATTTGGCTTTTGGATGTTGACTTGGAGTCCAATATCAATATGAAAAACCATGGTGGAGCGCACACGCCACCTGTTGGATTTTTGAAGTGTTACAACTGGCAATAGCCATATGGCATTTGAAGTAAACTTTGCATGAATCAACGCCGATTTGGGTGGTATTGGCCAATGTGTACATGGTTTGTCCTATGCCAATAATTTGCCATTCATTTTTGTCCACTACGGGGGTAAATTCCCTTACATTTCATTATAGTACAACGGTTTGATTTGTCTAATCTTAGCAATTTCTTCTTAGCTAGCTACATAGCCGTCTTTGTATCAAAGATAATTGCGTAATTATCGTATTTCGTCGTCCTAACGTAGTCTTCACTGCTATCTGCCCAGCAGCTAGCTAAGCAGCTAGCTAACGTCCACTGTCCACCAGCACTGTAGTAACTATTACACTCAACTGAACGACTCGATTAGTGAAGTGTTAGCTAGCTACATAGTTGTCTTTGCTGTCTTCATTTCCAAGATAATTGTGTAGTTTAGAGTGTGTAGACTTAGAGTGATTATCTTAATTTACCGAGGTTAGCTAGCCAGCTATTTGTCGTCCTTAACGTAGGAGATGCTGCTAGCTAGCTAGCCAACAGCTAGCCAACCTCTACCGAATTGAACTTCAACTAACTTCCGCTTCGCTCCACAGGTAGTATCACATTTTCATTTCACTTCATTACAGTACAACGGTTTGATTTGTTTGATCGTAGCTAACTAGCTACATAGCCGTCTTTGTATCTAAGACAATTGTGTAGTCTAGAGCGATTTTCTAGGTTAGCTAGCCAGCTATTGTCGTTCTTTTAACGTAACGTAACGCAATCAACACTGCTAGCTAGCCAGCTAGCCCCCGAATAGCAGCACTGTAGAAACTATTACACTCGACGGAACGACTTGATTAGTGTAGTGTCTACATCGCAGCCACTGCCAGCTAGCCTACATAGTCAACAACGCAGCCACTGCCAGCTAGCCTACTCCAGCAGTACTGTATCATTTCAATCATTTTAGTCAATAAGATTCTTGCTACGTAAGCTTAACTTTCTGAACATTCGAGACGTGTAGTCCACTTGTCATTCCAATCTCCTTTGCATTAGCGTAGCCTCTTCTGTAGCCTGTCAACTATGTGTCTATCTATCCCTGTTCTCTCCTCTCTGCACAGACCATACAAACGCTCCACACCGCGTGGCCGCGGCCACCCTAATCTGGTGGTCCCAGCGCGCACGACCCACGTGGAGTTCCAGGTCTCCGGTAGCCTCTGGAACTGCCGATCTGCGGCCAACAAGGCAGAGTTCATCTCAGCCTATGCCTCCCTCCAGTCCCTCGACTTCTTGGCACTGACGGAAACATGGATCACCACAGATAACACTGCTACTCCTACTGCTCTCTCTTCGTCCGCCCACGTGTTCTCTCTCCCAAGTGGTCATTCTCTCTTTCTCCCCTTACACATCTGTCTATCGCCTCCTTTGAATTCCATGCTGTCACAGTTACCAGCCCTTTCAAGCTTAACATCCTTATCATTTATCGCCCTCCAGGTTCCCTTGGAGAGTTCATCAATGAGCTTGATGCCTTGATAAGCTCCTTTCCTGAGGACGGCTCACCTCTCACAGTCCTGGGCGACTTTAACCTCCCCACGTCTACCTTTGACTCATTCCTCTCTGCCTCCTTCTTTCCACTCCTCTCCTCTTTTGACCTCACCCTCTCACCTTCCCCCCCTACTCACAAGGCAGGCAATATGCTCGACCTCATCTTTACTAGATGCTGTTCTTCCACTAACCTCATTGCAACTCCCCTCCAAGTCTCCGACCACTACCTTGTATCCTTTTCCCTCTCGCTCTCATCCAACACTTCCCACACTGCCCCTAATCGGATGGTATCGCGCCGTCCCAACCTTCGCTCTCTCTCCCCCGCTACTCTCTCCTCTTCCATCCTATCATCTCTTCCCTCTGCTCATACCTTCTCCAACCTATCTCCTGATTCTGCCTCCTCAACCCTCCTCTCTTCCCTTTCTGCATCCTTTGACTCTCTATGTCCCCTATCCTCCAGGCCGGCTCGGTCCTCCCCTCCCGCTCCTTGGCTCGACGACTCATTGCGAGCTCACAGAACAGAGCTCCGGGCAGCCGAGCGGAAATGGAGGAAAACTCGCCTCTCTGCGGACCTGGCATCCTTTCACTCCCTCCTCTCTACATTTTCCTCCTCTGTCTCTGCTGCTAAAGCCACTTTCTACCACTCTAAGTTCCAAGCATCTGCCTCTAACCCTAGGAAGCTCTTTGCCACCTTCTCCTCCCTCCTGAATCCTCCTCCCCCTCCCCCCTCCTCCCTCTCTGCAGATGACTTCGTCAACCATTTTGAAAAGAAGGTCGACGACATCCGATCCTCGTTTGCTAAGTCAAACGACACCGCTGGTTCTGCTCACACTGCCCTACCCTGTGCTCTGACCTCTTTCTCCCCTCTCTCTCCAGATGAAATCTCGCTTCTTGTGACGGCCGGCCGCCTAACAACCTGCCCGCTTGACCCTATCCCCTCCTCTCTTCTCCAGACCATTTCCGGAGACCTTCTCCCTTACCTCACCTCGCTCATCAACTCATTCCTGACCGCTGGCTACGTCCCTTCCGTCTTCAAGAGAGCGAGAGTTGCACCCCTTCTGAAAAAACCTACCCTCGATCCCTCTGATGTCAACAACTACAGACCAGTATCCCTTCTTTCTTTTCTCTCCAAAACTCTTGAACGTGCAGTCCTTGGCCAGCTCTCCCGCTATCTCTCTCAGAATGACCTTCTTGATCCAAATCAGTCAGGTTTCAAGACTAGTCATTCAACTGAGACTGCTCTTCTCTGTATCACGGAGGCGCTCCGCACTGCTAAAGCTAACTCTCTCTCCTCTGCTCTCATCCTTCTAGACCTATCGGCTGCCTTCGATACTGTGAACCATCAGATCCTCCTCTCCACCCTCTCCGAGTTGGGCATCTCCGGTGCGGCCCACGCTTGGATTGCGTCCTACCTGACAGGTCGCTCCTACCAGGTGGCGTGGTGAGAATCTGTCTCCTCGCCACGCGCTCTCACCACTGGTGTCCCCCAGGGCTCTGTTCTAGGCCCTCTCCTATTCTCGCTATACACCAAGTCACTTGGCTCTGTCATAACCTCACATGGTCTCTCCTATCATTGCTATGCAGACGACACACAATTAATCTTCTCCTTTCCCCCTTCTGATGACCAGGTGGCGAATCGCATCTCTGCATGTCTGGCAGACATATCAGTGTGGATGACGGATCACCACCTCAAGCTGAACCTCGGCAAGACGGAGCTGCTCTTCCTCCCGGGGAAGGACTGCCCGTTCCATGATCTCGCCATCACAGTTGACAACTCCATTGTGTCCTCCTCCCAGAGCGCTAAGAACCTTGGCGTGATCCTGGACAACACCCTGTCGTTCTCAACCAACATCATGGCGGTGGCCCGTTCCTGTAGGTTCATGCTCTACAACATCCGCAGAGTACGACCCTGCCTCACACAGGAAGCGGCGCAGGTCCTAATCCAGGCACTTGTCATCTCCCGTCTGGATTACTGCAACTCGCTGTTGGCTGGGCTCCCTGCCTGTGCCATTAAACCCCTACAACTCATCCAGAACGCCGCAGCCCGTCTGGTGTTCAACCTTCCCAAGTTCTCTCACGTCACCCCGCTCCTCCGCTCTCTCCACTGGCTTCCAGTTGAAGCTCGCATCCGCTACAAGACCATGGTGCTTGCCTACGGAGCTGTGAGGGGAACGGCACAGCAGTACCTCCAGGCTCTGATCAGGCCCTACACCCAAACAAGGGCACTGCGTTCATCCACCTCTGGCCTGCTCGCCTCCCTACCACTGAGGAAGTACAGTTCCCGCTCAGCCCAGTCAAAACTGTTCGCTGCTCTGGCCCCCCAATGGTGGAACAAACTCCCTCACGACGCCAGGACAGCGGAGTCAATCACCACCTTCCGGAGACACCTGAAACCCCACCTCTTCAAGGAATACCTAGGATAGGATAAGTAATCCTTCTCACCCCCCCCCTTAAATGATTTAGATGCACTATTGTAAAGTTGCTGTTCCACTGGATGTCAGAAGGTGAATTCACCAATTTGTAAGTCGCTCTGGATAAGAGCGTCTGCTAAATGACTTAAATGTAAATGTAATGTAAATGTCTATAGACCTATGATACAGTAGGAGATCACCCTGGTATATAGATCTATGATACAGTAGGAGATCACCCTGGTCTATAGACCTATGATACAGTAGAAGATCACCATGGACTACAGACCTATGATACAGTAGGAGATCACCCTGGTCTATAGACCTATGATACAGTAGGAGATCACCCTGGTCTATAGACCTATGATACAATAGGAGATCACCCTAGTCTATAGACCTATGATACAGTAGATCACCCTGGTCTATAGACCTATGATACAGTAGGAGATCACCCTGGTCTATAGACCTATGATACAGTAGGAGATCACCCTGGTCTATAGACCTATGATACAGTAGGAGATCACCCTGGTCTATAGACCTATGATACAGTAGTAGATCACCCTGGTCTATAGACCTATGATACAGTAGGAGATCACCCTGGTCTATAGACCTATGATACAGTAGAAGATCACCCTGGTCTATAGACCTATGATACAGTAGGAGATCACCCTGGTATATAGACCTATGATACAGTAGTAGATCACCCTGGTCTATAGACATATGATACAGTAGGAGATCACCCTGGTCTATAGACCTATGATACAGTAGGAGATCACCCTGGTCTATAGACCTATGATACAGTAGGAGATCACCCTGGTCTATAGACCTATGATACAATAGGAGATCACCCTAGTCTATAGACCTATGATACAGTAGATCACCCTGGTCTATAGACCTATGATACAGTAGGAGATCACCCTGGTCTATAGACCTATGATACAGTAGGAGATCACCCTGGTCTATAGACCTATGATACAGTAGGAGATCACCCTGGTCTATAGACCTATGATACAATAGTAGATCACCCTCGTCTATAGACCTATGATACAGTAGGAGATCACCCTGGTCTATAGACCTATGATACAGTAGAAGATCACCCTGGTCTATAGACCTATGATACAGTAGGAGATCACCCTGGTATATAGACCTATGATACAGTAGTAGATCACCCTCGTCTATAGACATATGATACAGTAGGAGATCACCCTGGTCTATAGACCTATGATACAGTAGGAGATCACCCTGGTCTATAGACCTATGATACAGTAGGAGATCACCCTGGTATATAGACCTATGATACAGTAGTAGATCACCCTCGTCTATAGACATATGATACAGTAGGAGATCACCCTGGTCTATAGACCTATGATACAGTAGGAGATCACCCTGGTCTATAGACCTATGATACAGTAGCAGATCACCCTGGTCTATAGACCTATGATACAGTAGAAGATCACCCTGGACTATAGACCTATGATACAGTAGGAGATCACCCTGGTCTATAGACCTATGATACAGTAGGAGATCAACATGGTCTATATACCTATGATACAGTAGGAGATCACCCTGGTCTATAGACCTATGATACAGTAGGAGATCACCCTGGTCTATAGACCTATGATACAGTAGGAGATAACCCTGGTCTATAGACCTATGATGCAGTAGGAGATCTCCCTGCTCTATAGACCTATGATAAAGTAGGAGATCACCCTGGTCTATAGACCTATGATACAGTAGGAGATCACCCTGGTCTATAGACCTATGATACAGTAGGAGATCACCCTGGTCTATAGACCTATGATAACGTTGGAGATCACCCTTGTCTATAGACCTATGATACAGTAGGAGATCACCCTGGTCTATAGACCTATGATACAGTAGATCACCCTGGTCTATAGACCTATGATACAGTAGGAGATCACCCTGGTCTATAGACCTATGATACAGTAGGAGATAACCCTGGTCTATAGACCTATGATGCAGTAGGAGTTCACCCTGGTCTATAGACCTATGATACAGTAGGAGATCAACATGGTCTATAGACCTATGATACAGTAGGAGATCACCCTGGTCTATAGACCTATGATACAGTAGGAGATCACCCTGGTCTATAGACCTATGATAAAGTAGGAGATCACCCTTGTCTATAGACCTATGATACAGTAGGAGATCACCCTGGTCTATAGACCTATGATACAGTAGATCACCCTGGTCTATAGACCTATGATACAGTAGGAGATCACCCTGGTCTATAGACCTATGATACAGTAGGAGATCACCCTGGTCTATAGAATTATGATACAGTAGGAGATCACCCTGGTCTATAGACCTATGATACAGTAGAAGATCACCCTGGACTATAGACCTATGATACAGTAGGAGATCACCCTGGTCTATAGACCTATGATACAGTAGGAGATCACCCTGGTCTATAGACCTATGATACAGTAGCAGATCACCCTGGTCTATAGACCTATGATACAGTAGAAGATCACCCTGGACTATAGACCTATGATACAGTAGGAGATCACCCTGGTCTATAGACCTATGATACAGTAGGAGATCAACATGGTCTATATACCTATGATACAGTAGGAGATCACCCTGGTCTATAGACCTATGATACAGTAGGAGATCAACATGGTCTATAGACCTATGATACAGTAGGAGATCACCCTGGTCTATAGACCTATGATACAGTAGGAGATCACCCTGGTCTATAGACCTATGATACAGTAGGAGATCACCCTGGTCTATAGACCTATGATACAGAAGGAGATCACCCTGGTCTATAGACCTATGATACAGTAGGAGATCACCTTGGTCTATAGACCTATGATACAGTAGGAGATCACCCTGGTCTATAGACCTATGATACAGTAGGAGATCACCCTGGTCTATAGACCTATGATACAGTAGGAGATAACCCTGGTCTATAGACCTATGATGCAGTAGGAGATCACCCTGGTCTATAGACCTATGATAAAGTAGGAGATCAACATGGTCTATAGACCTATGATACAGTAGGAGATCACCCTGGTCTATAGACCTATGATACAGCAGGAGATCACCCTGGTCTATAGACCTATGATAAAGTTGGAGATCACCCTTGTCTATAGACCTATGATACAGTAGGAGATCACCCTGGTCTATAGACCTATGATACAGTAGATCACCCTGGTCTATAGACATATGATACAGTAGGAGATCACCCTGGTCTATAGACCAATGATAAAGTTGGAGATCACCCTTGTCTATAGACCTATGATACAGTAGGAGATCACCCTGGTCTATAGACCTATGATACAGTAGGAGATCACCCTGATCTATAGACCTATGATACAGTAGGAGATCACCCTGGTCTATAGACCTATTATACAGTAGTAGATCACACTGGTCTATAGACCTATGATACAGTAGGAGATCACCCTGGTCTATAGACCTATGATACAGTAGGAGATCACCCTGGTCTATAGACCTATGATACAGTAGAAGATCACCCTGGTCTATAGACCTATGATACAGTAGAAGATCACCCTGGACTATAGACCTATGATACAGTAGGAGATCACCCTGGTCTATAGACCTATGATACAGTAGGAGATCACCCTGGTCTATAGACCTATGATACAGTAGGAGATCACCCTGGTCTATAGACCTATGATACAGTAGAAGATCACCCTGGACTATAGACCTATGATACAGTAGGAGATCACCCTGGTCTATAGACCTATGATACAGTAGGAGATCAACATGGTCTATAGACCTATGATACAGTAGGAGATCACCCTGGTCTATAGACCTATGATACAGTAGGAGATCAACATGGTCTATAGACCTATGATACTGTAGGAGATCACCCTGGTCTATAGACCTATGATACAGTAGGAGATCACCCTGGTCTATAGACCTATGATACAGTAGGAGATCACCCTGGTCTATAGACCTATGATACAGTAGGAGATCACCCTGGTCTATAGACCTATGATACAGTAGGAGATCACCCTGGTCTATAGACCTATGATACAGTAGGAGATCACCCTGGTCTATAGACCTATGATACAGTAGGAGATAACCCTGGTCTATAGACCTATGATACAGTAGGAGATCACCCTGGTCTATAGACCTATGATAAAGTAGGAGATCAACATGGTCTATAGACCTATGATACAGTAGGAGATCACCCTGGTCTATAGACCTATGATACAGTAGGAGATCACCCTGGTCTATAGACCTATGATAAAGTTGGAGATCACCCTTGTCTATAGACCTCTGATACAGTAGGAGATCACCCTGGTCTATAGACCTATGATACAGTAGATCACCCTGGTCTATAGACCTATGATACAGTAGGAGATCACCCTGGTCTATAGACCAATGATAAAGTTGGAGATCACCCTTGTCTATAGACCTATGATACAGTAGGAGATCACCATGGTCTATAGACCTATGATACAGTAGATCACCCTGGTCTATAGACCTATGATACAGTAGGAGATCACCCTGGTCTATAGACCTATGATACAGTAGGAGATCACCCTGGTCTATAGACCTATGATACAGTAGGAGATCACCCTGGTCTATAGACCTATGATACAGTAGGAGATCACCCTGGTCTATAGACCTATGATACAGTAGGAGATCACCCTGGTCTATAGACCTATGATACAGTAGGAGATCACCTTGGTCTATAGACCTATTATACAGTAGGACATCACCCTGGTCTATAGACCTATGATACAGTAGGAGATCACCCTGGTCTATAGACCTATGATACAGTAGGAGATCACCCTGGTCTATAGACCTATGATACAGTAGGAGATCACCCTGGTCTATAGACCTATGATGCAGTAGGAGATCACCCTGGTCTATAGACCTATGATACAGTAGGAGATCACCCTGGTCTATAGACCTATGATACAGTAGGAGATCACCCTTGTCCATAGGCCTATGATACAGTAGGAGATCACCCTGGTCTATAGACCTATGATACAGTAGGACATCACCCTTAGTCTATAGACCTATGATACACTAGGAGATCACCCTGGTCTATAGACCTATGATACAGTAGATCACCCTGGTCTATAGACCTATGATACAGTAGGAGATCACCCTGGTCTATAGACCTATGATACAGTAGGAGATCACCCTGGTCTATAGACCTATGATACAGAAGGAGATCACCCTGGTCTATAGACCTATGATACAGTAGGAGATCACCCTGGTCTATAGACCTATGATACAGTAGGAGATCACCCTGGTCTATAGACCTATGATACAGTAGGAGATCACCCTTGTCTATAGACCTATGATACAGTAGGAGATCACCCTAGTCTATAGACCTATGATATAGTAGATCACCCTGGTCTATAGACCTATGATACAGTAGGAGATCACCCTGGTCTATAGACCTATGATACAGTAGGAGATCACCCTGGTCTATAGACCTATGATACAGTAGGAGATCACCTTGGTCTATAGACCTATGATACAGTAGGAGATCACCCTGGTCTATAGACCTATGATACAGTAGGAGATCACCCTGGTCTATAGACCTATGATACAGTAGGAGATCACCCTGGTCTATAGACCTATGATGCAGTAGGAGATCACCCTGGTCTATAGACCTATGATAAAGTAGGAGATCAACATGGTCTATAGACCTATGATACAGTAGGAGATCACCCTGGTCTATAGACCTATGATACAGTAGGAGATCACCCTGGTCTATAGACCTATGATAAAGTAGGAGATCACCCTTGTCTATAGACCTATGATACAGTAGGAGATCACCCTGGTCTATAGACCTATGATACAGTAGATCACCCTGGTCTATAGACCTATGATACAGTAGGAGATCACCCTGGTCTATAGACCTATGATACAGTAGGAGATCACCCTGGTCTATAGAATTATGATACAGTAGGAGATCACCCTGGTCTATAGACCTATGATACAGTAGGAGATCACCCTGGTCTATAGACCTATGATACAGTAGGAGATCACCCTGGTCTATAGACCTATGATACAGTAGGAGATCACCCTGGTCTATAGACCTATGATACAGTAGAGATCACCCTGGTCTATAGACCTATGATACAGTAGGAGATCACCCTGGTCTATAGACCTATGATACAGTAGGAGATCACCCTGGTCTATAGACCTATGATACAGTAGGAGATCACCCTGGTCTATAGACCTATGATACAGTAGGAGATCAACATGGTCTATAGACCTATGATACAGTAGGAGATCAACCTGGTCTATAGACCTATGATACAGTAGGAGATCACCCTGGTCTATAGACCTATGATACAGTAGGAGATCACCCTGGTCTATAGACCTATGATACAGTAGGAGATCACCCTGGTCTATAGACCTATGATACAGTAGGAGATCACCCTGGTCTATAGACCTATGATACAGTAGGAGATCACCCTGGTCTATAGACCTATGATACAGTAGGAGATCACCTGGTCTATAGACCTATGATACAGTAGGAGATCACCCTGGTCTATAGACCTATGATACAGTAGGAGATCACCCTGGTCTATAGACCTATGATACAGTAGGAGATCACCTTGGTCTATAGACCTATGATACAGTAGGAGATCACCCTGGTCTATAGACCTATGATACAGTAGGAGATCACCCTGGTCTATAGACCTATGATACAGTAGGAGATCACCCTGGTCTATAGACCTATGATATAGTAGATCACCCTGGTCTATAGACCTATGATACAGTAGGAGATCACCCTGGTCTATAGACCTATGATACAGTAGGAGATCACCCTGGTCTATAGACCTATGATACAGTAGGAGATCAGCCTGGTCTATAGACCTATGATACAGTAGGAGATCACCCTGGTCTATAGACCTATGATACAGTAGGAGATCACCCTGGTCTATAGACCTATGATACAGTAGGAGATCACCCTGGTCTATAGACCTATGATGCAGTAGGAGATCACCCTGGTCTATAGACCTATGATACAGTAGGAGATCAACATGGTCTATAGACCTATGATACAGTAGGAGATCACCCTGGTCTATAGACCTATGATACAGTAGGAGATCACCCTGGTCTATAGACCTATGATAAAGTTGGAGATCACCCTGTCTATAGACCTATGATACAGTAGGAGATCACCCTGGTCTATAGACCTATGATACAGTAGATCACCCTGGTCTATAGACCTATGATACAGTAGGAGATCACCCTGGTCTATAGACCTATGATACAGTAGGAGATCACCCTGGTCTATAGACCTATGATACAGTAGGAGATCACCCTGGTCTATAGACCTATGATACAGTAGGAGATCACCCTGGTCTATAGACCTATGATACAGTAGGAGATCACCCTGGTCTATAGACCTATGATACAGTAGGAGATCACCCTGGTCTATAGACCTATGATACAGTAGGAGATCACCCTGGTCTATAGACCTATGATACAGTAGGAGATCACCCTGGTCTATAGACCTATGATACAGTAGGAGATCACCCTGGTCTATAGACCTATGATACAGTAGGAGATCAACATGGTCTATAGACCTATGATACAGTAGGAGATCAACATGGTCTATAGACCTATGATACAGTAGGAGATCACCCTGGTCTATAGACCTATGATACAGTAGGAGATCACCCTGGTCTATAGACCTATGATAAAGTAGGAGATCACCCTGGTCTATAGACCTATGATACAGTAGGAGATCACCCTGGTCTATAGACCTATGATACAGTAGGAGATCACCCTGGTCTATAGACCTATGATACAGTAGGAGATCACCCTGGTCTATAGACCTATGATACAGTAGGAGATCACCCTGGTCTATAGACCTATGATACAGTAGGAGATCACCCTGGTCTATAGACCTATGATACAGTAGGAGATCACCCTGGTCTATAGACCTATGATACAGTAGGAGATCAACATGGTCTATAGACCTATGATACAGTAGGAGATCACCCTGGTCTATAGACCTATGATACAGTAGGAGATCAACCTGGTCTATAGACCTATGATACAGTAGGAGATCACCCTGGTCTATAGACCTATGATACAGTAGGAGATCACCCTGGTCTATAGACCTATGATACAGTAGGAGATCACCCTGGTCTATAGACCTATGATACAGTAGGAGATCACCCTGGTCTATAGACCTATGATACAGTAGGAGATCACCCTGGTCTATAGACCTATGATACAGTAGGAGATCACCCTGGTCTATAGACCTATGATACAGTAGGAGATCACCCTGGTCTATAGACCTATGATACAGTAGGAGATCACCCTTGTCCATAGGCCTATGATACAGTAGGAGATCACCCTGGTCTATAGACCTATGATACAGTAGGACATCACCCTTAGTCTATAGACCTATGATACACTAGGAGATCACCCTGGTCTATAGACCTATGATATAGTAGGAGATCACCCTGGTCTATAGACCTATGATACAGTAGGAGATCACCCTGGTCTATAGACCTATGATACAGTAGGAGATCACCCTGGTCTATAGACCTATGATACAGTAGGAGATCACCCTGGTCTATAGACCTATGATACAGTAGGAGATCACCCTGGTCTATAGACCCAGTAGGAGATCACCCTGGTCTATAGACCTATGATACAGTAGGAGATCACCCTGGTCTATAGACCTATGATACAGTAGGAGATCACCCTGGTCTATAGACCTATGATACAGTAGGAGATCACCCTGGTCTATAGACCTATGATACAGTAGGAGATCACCCTGGTCTATAGACCTATGATACAGTAGGAGATCACCCTGGTCTATAGACCTATGATACAGTAGGAGATCACCCTGGTCTATAGACCTATGATACAGTAGGAGATCACCCTGGTCTATAGACCTATGATACAGTAGGAGATCACCCTGGTCTATAGACCTATGATACAGTAGGAGATCACCCTGGTCTATAGACCTATGATACAGTAGGAGATCACCCTGGTCTATAGACCTATGATACAGTAGGAGATCACCCTGGTCTATAGACCTATGATGCAGTAGGAGATCACCCTGGTCTATAGACCTATGATACAGTAGGAGATCACCCTGGTCTATAGACCTATGATACAGTAGGAGATCACCCTGGTCTATAGACCTATGATACAGTAGGAGATCACCCTGGTCTATAGACCTATGATACAGTAGGAGATCACCCTGGTCTATAGACCTATGATACAGTAGGAGATCACCCTGGTCTATAGACCTATGATACAGTAGGAGATCACCCTGGTCTATAGACCTATGATACAGTAGGAGATCAACCTGGTCTATAGACCTATGATACAGTAGGAGATCACCCTGGTCTATAGACCTATGATACAGTAGGAGATCACCCTGGTCTATAGACCTATGATACAGTAGGAGATCACCCTGGTCTATAGACCTATGATACAGTAGGAGATCACCCTGGTCTATAGACCTATGATACAGTAGGAGATAACCCTGGTCTATAGACCTATGATGCAGTAGGAGATCACCCTGGTCTATAGACCTATGATACAGTAGGAGATCACCCTAGTCTATAGACCTATGATATAGTAGATCACCCTGGTCTATAGACCTATGATACAGTAGGAGATCACCCTGGTCTATAGACCTATGATACAGTAGGAGATCACCCTGGTCTATAGACCTATGATACAGTAGGAGATCACCCTGGTCTATAGACCTATGATACAGTAGGAGATCACCCTGGTCTATAGACCTATGATACAGTAGGAGATCACCCTGGTCTATAGACCTATGATACAGTAGGAGATCACCCTGGTCTATAGACCTATGATACAGTAGGAGATCACCCTGGTCTATAGACCTATGATACAGTAGGAGATCAACATGGTCTATAGACCTATGATACAGTAGGAGATCACCCTGGTCTATAGACCTATGATACAGTAGGAGATCACCCTGGTCTATAGACCTATGATACAGTAGGAGATCACCCTGGTCTATAGACCTATGATACAGTAGGAGATCACCCTGGTCTATAGACCTATGATACAGTAGAGATCACCCTGGTCTATAGACCTATGATACAGTAGGAGATCACCCTGGTCTATAGACCTATGATACAGTAGGAGATCACCCTGGTCTATAGACCTATGATACAGTAGGAGATCACCCTGGTCTATAGACCTATGATACAGTAGGAGATCACCCTGGTCTATAGACCTATGATACAGTAGGAGATCACCCTGGTCTATAGACCTATGATACAGTAGGAGATCACCCTGGTCTATAGACCTATGATACAGTAGGAGATCACCCTGGTCTATAGACCTATGATACAGTAGGAGATCACCCTGGTCTATAGACCTATGATGCAGTAGGAGATCACCCTGGTCTATAGACCTATGATACAGTAGGAGATCAACATGGTCTATAGACCTATGATACAGTAGGAGATCAACATGGTCTATAGACCTATGATACAGTAGGAGATCACCCTGGTCTATAGACCTATGATACAGTAGGAGATCACCCTGGTCTATAGACCTATGATACAGTAGGAGATCACCCTGGTCTATAGACCTATGATACAGTAGGAGATCACCCTGGTCTATAGACCTATGATACAGTAGATCACCCTGGTCTATAGACCTATGATACAGTAGGAGATCACCCTGGTCTATAGACCTATGATACAGTAGGAGATCACCCTGGTCTATAGACCTATGATACAGTAGGAGATCACCCTGGTCTATAGACCTATGATACAGTAGGAGATCACCCTGGTCTATAGACCTATGATACAGTAGGAGATCACCCTGGTCTATAGACCTATGATACAGTAGGAGATCACCCTGGTCTATAGACCTATGATACAGTAGGAGATCACCCTGGTCTATAGACCTATGATACAGTAGGAGATCACCCTGGTCTATACCTATGATACAGTAGGAGATCACCCTGGTCTATAGACCTATGATACAGTAGGAGATCACCCTGGTCTATAGACCTATGATACAGTAGGAGATCACCCTGGTCTATAGACCTATGATACAGTAGAGATCACCTGGTCTATAGACCTATGATACAGTAGGAGATCACCCTGGTCTATAGACCTATGATACAGTAGGAGATCACCCTGGTCTATAGACCTATGATACAGTAGGAGATCACCCTGGTCTATAGACCTATGATACAGTAGGAGATCACCCTGGTCTATAGACCTATGATACAGTAGGAGATCACCCTGGTCTATAGACCTATGATACAGTAGGAGATCACCCTGGTCTATAGACCTATGATACAGTAGGAGATCACCCTGGTCTATAGACCTATGATACAGTAGGAGATCACCCTTGTCTATAGACCTATGATACAGTAGGAGATCACCCTGGTCTATAGACCTATGATACAGTAGGAGATCACCCTGGTCTATAGACCTATGATACAGTAGGAGATCACCCTGGTCTATAGACCTATGATACAGTAGGAGATCACCCTGGTCTATAGACCTATGATACAGTAGGAGATCACCCTGGTCTATAGACCTATGATACAGTAGGAGATCACCCTGGTCTATAGACCTATGATACAGTAGGAGATCACCCTGGTCTATAGACCTATGATACAGTAGGAGATCACCCTGGTCTATAGACCTATGATACAGTAGGAGATCACCCTGGTCTATAGACCTATGATACAGTAGGAGATCACCCTGGTCTATAGACCTATGATACAGTAGGAGATCACCCTGGTCTATAGACCTATGATACAGTAGGAGATCACCCTGGTCTATAGACCTATGATACAGTAGGATCACCCTGGTCTATAGACCTATGATACAGTAGGAGATCACCCTGGTCTATAGACCTATGATACAGTAGGAGATCACCCTGGTCTATAGACCTATGATACAGTAGGAGATCACCCTGGTCTATAGACCTATGATACAGTAGGAGATCACCCTGGTCTATAGACCTATGATACAGTAGGAGATCACCCTGGTCTATAGACCTATGATACAGTAGGAGATCACCCTGGTCTATAGACCTATGATACAGTAGGAGATCACCCTGGTCTATAGACCTATGATACAGTAGGAGATCACCCTGGTCTATAGACCTATGATACAGTAGGAGATCACCCTGGTCTATAGACCTATGATACAGTAGGAGATCACCCTGGTCTATAGACCTATGATACAGTAGGAGATCACCCTGGTCTATAGACCTATGATACAGTAGGAGATCACCCTGGTCTATAGACCTATGATACAGTAGGAGATCACCCTGGTCTATAGACCTATGATACAGTAGGAGATCACCCTGGTCTATAGACCTATGATACAGTAGGAGATCACCCTGGTCTATAGACCTATGATACAGTAGGAGATCACCCTGGTCTATAGACCTATGATACAGTAGGAGATCACCCTGGTCTATAGACCTATGATACAGTAGGAGATCAACCTGGTCTATAGACCTATGATACAGTAGGAGATCACCCTGGTCTATAGACCTATGATACAGTAGGAGATCACCCTGGTCTATAGACCTATGATACAGTAGGAGATCACCCTGGTCTATAGACCTATGATACAGTAGGAGATCACCCTGGTCTATAGACCTATGATACAGTAGGAGATCACCCTGGTCTATAGACCTATGATACAGTAGGAGATCACCCTGGTCTATAGACCTATGATACAGTAGGAGATCACCCTGGTCTATAGACCTATGATACAGTAGGAGATCACCCTGGTCTATAGACCTATGATACAGTAGGAGATCACCCTGGTCTATAGACCTATGATACAGTAGGAGATCACCCTGGTCTATAGACCTATGATACAGTAGGAGATCACCCTGGTCTATAGACCTATGATACAGTAGGAGATCACCCTGGTCTATAGACCTATGATACAGTAGGAGATCACCCTGGTCTATAGACCTATGATACAGTAGGAGATCACCCTGGTCTATAGACCTATGATACAGTAGGAGATCACCCTGGTCTATAGACCTATGATACAGTAGGAGATCACCCTGGTCTATAGACCTATGATACAGTAGGAGATCACCCTGGTCTATAGACCTATGATACAGTAGGAGATCACCCTGGTCTATAGACCTATGATACAGTAGGAGATCACCCTGGTCTATAGACCTATGATACAGTAGGAGATCACCATGGTCTATAGACCTATGATACAGTAGGAGATCACATTGTCCATAGACCTATGATACAGTAGGAGATCACCCTGGTCTATAGACCTATGATACAGTAGGAGATCACCCTGGTCTATAGACCTATGATACAGTAGGAGATCACCCTGGTCTATAGACCTATGATACAGTAGGAGATCACCCTGGTCTATAGACCTATGATACAGTAGATCACCCTGGTCTATAGACCTATGATACAGTAGGAGATCACCCTGGTCTATAGACCTATGATACAGTAGGAGATCACCCTGGTCTATAGACCTATGATACAGTAGGAGATCACCCTGGTCTATAGACCTATGATACAGTAGGAGATCACCCTGGTCTATAGACCTATGATACAGTAGGAGATCACCCTGGTCTATAGACCTATGATACAGTAGGAGATCACCCTGGTCTATAGACCTATGATACAGTAGGAGATCACCCTGGTCTATAGACCTATGATACAGTAGGAGATCACCCTGGTCTATAGACCTATGATACAGTAGGAGATCACCCTGGTCTATAGACCTATGATACAGTAGGAGATCACCCTGGTCTATAGACCTATGATACAGTAGGAGATCACCCTGGTCTATAGACCTATGATACAGTAGAGATCACCCTGGTCTATAGACCTATGATACAGTAGGAGATCACCCTGGTCTATAGACCTATGATACAGTAGGAGATCACCCTGGTCTATAGACCTATGATACAGTAGGAGATCACCCTGGTCTATAGACCTATGATACAGTAGGAGATCACCCTGGTCTATAGACCTATGATACAGTAGGAGATCAACCTGGTCTATAGACCTATGATACAGTAGGAGATCACCCTGGTCTATAGACCTATGATACAGTAGGAGATCACCCTGGTCTATAGACCTATGATACAGTAGGAGATCACCCTGGTCTATAGACCTATGATACAGTAGGAGATCACCCTGGTCTATAGACCTATGATACAGTAGGAGATCACCCTGGTCTATAGACCTATGATACAGTAGGAGATCACCCTGGTCTATAGACCTATGATACAGTAGGAGATCACCCTGGTCTATAGACCTATGATACAGTAGGAGATCACCCTGGTCTATAGACCTATGATACAGTAGGAGATCACCCTGGTCTATAGACCTATGATACAGTAGGAGATCACCCTGGTCTATAGACCTATGATACAGTAGGAGATCACCCTGGTCTATAGACCTATGATACAGTAGAGATCACCCTGGTCTATAGACCTATGATACAGTAGGAGATCACCCTGGTCTATAGACCTATGATACAGTAGGAGATCACCCTGGTCTATAGACCTATGATACAGTAGGAGATCACCCTGGTCTATAGACCTATGATACAGTAGGAGATCACCCTGGTCTATAGACCTATGATACAGTAGGAGATCACCCTGGTCTATAGACCTATGATACAGTAGGAGATCACCCTGGTCTATAGACCTATGATACAGTAGGAGATCACCCTGGTCTATAGACCTATGATACAGTAGGAGATCACCCTGGTCTATAGACCTATGATACAGTAGGAGATCACCCTGGTCTATAGACCTATGATACAGTAGGAGATCACCCTGGTCTATAGACCTATGATAAAGTAGGAGATCACCCTTGTCTATAGACCTATGATACAGTAGGAGATCACCCTGGTCTATAGACCTATGATACAGTAGATCACCCTGGTCTATAGACCTATGATACAGTAGATCACCCTGGTCTATAGACCTATGATACAGTAGGAGATCAGCCTGGTCTATAGACCTATGATACAGTAGGAGATCAACATGGTCTATAGACCTATGATACTGTAGGAGATCACCCTGGTCTATAGACCTATGATACAGTAGGAGATCACCCTGGTCTATAGACCTATGATACAGTAGGAGATCACCCTTGTCTATAGACCTATGATACAGTAGGAGATCACCCTGGTCTATAGACCTATGATACAGTAGGAGATCACCCTGGTCTATAGACCTATGATACAGTAGGAGATCACCCTGGTCTATAGACCTATGATACAGTAGGAGATCACCCTGGTCTATAGACCTATGATACAGTAGGAGATCACCCTGGTCTATAGACCTATGATACAGTAGGAGATCACCCTGGTCTATAGACCTATGATACAGTAGGAGATCACCCTGGTCTATAGACCTATGATACAGTAGGAGATCACACAGGTCTATAGGCCTATGATACAGTAGGAGATCACCCTTGTCCATAGGCCTATGATACAGTAGGAGATCACCCTGGACTATAGACCTATGATACAGTAGGACATCACCCTTAGTCTATAGACCTATGATACATTAGGAGATCACCCTGGTCTATAGACCCATGATACAGTAGGAGATCACCCTGGTCTATAGACCTATGATACATTAGGAGATCACCCTGGTCTATAGACCTATGATACAGTAGGAGATCACCCTGGTCTATAGACCTATGATACAGTAGGAGATCACCCTGGTCTATAGACCTATGATACAGTAGGAGATCACCCTGGTCTATAGACCTATGATACAGTAGGAGATCACCCTGGTCTATAGACCTATGATACAGTAGGAGATCACCCTGGTCTATAGACCTATGATACAGTAGGAGATCAACCTGGTCTATAGACCTATGATACAGTAGGAGATCACCCTGGTCTATAGACCTATGATACAGTAGGAGATCACCCTGGTCTATACACCTATGATATAGTAGGAGATCACCCTGGTCTATAGACCTATGATACAGTAGGAGATCACTCTGGTCTATAGACCTATGATACAGTGATCACCCTGGTCTATAGACCTATGATACAGTAGGAGATCACCCTGGTCTATAGACCTATGATACAGTAGGAGATCACCCTGGTCTATAGACCTATGATACAGTAGGAGATCACCCTGGTCTATAGACCTATGATACAGTAGGAGATCACCCTGGTCTATAGACCTATGATACAGTAGGAGATCACCCTGGTCTATAGACCTATGATACAGTAGGAGATCACCCTGGTCTATAGACCTATGATACAGTAGGAGATCACCCTGGTCTATAGACCTATGATACAGTAGGAGATCACCCTGGTCTATAGACCTATGATACAGTAGGAGATCACCCTGGTCTATAGACCTATGATACAGTAGGAGATCACCCTGGTCTATAGACCTATGATACAGTAGGAGATCACCCTGGTCTATAGACCTATGATACAGTAGGAGATCACCCTGGTCTATAGACCTATGATACAGTAGGAGATCACCCTGGTCTATAGACCTATGATACAGTAGGAGATCACCCTGGTCTATAGACCTATGATACAGTAGGAGATCACCCTGGTCTATAGACCTATGATACAGTAGGAGATCACCCTGGTCTATAGACCTATGATACAGTAGGAGATCACCCTGGTCTATAGACCTATGATACAGTAGGAGATCACCCTGGTCTATAGACCTATGATACAGTAGGAGATCACCCTGGTCTATAGACCTATGATACAGTAGGAGATCACCCTGGTCTATAGACCTATGATACAGTAGGAGATCACCCTGGTCTATAGACCTATGATACAGTAGGAGATCACCCTGGTCTATAGACCTATGATACAGTAGGAGATCACCCTGGTCTATAGACCTATGATACAGTAGGAGATCACCCTGGTCTATAGACCTATGATACAGTAGGAGATCACCCTGGTCTATAGACCTATGATACAGTAGGAGATCACCCTGGTCTATAGACCTATGATACAGTAGGAGATCACCCTGGTCTATAGACCTATGATACAGTAGGAGATCACCCTGGTCTATAGACCTATGATACAGTAGGAGATCACCCTGGTCTATAGACCTATGATACAGTAGGAGATCACCCTGGTCTATAGACCTATGATACAGTAGGAGATCACCCTGGTCTATAGACCTATGATACAGTAGGAGATCACCCTGGTCTATAGACCTATGATACAGTAGGAGATCACCCTGGTCTATAGACCTATGATACAGTAGGAGATCACCCTGGTCTATAGACCTATGATACAGTAGGAGATCACCCTGGTCTATAGACCTATGATACAGTAGGAGATCACCCTGGTCTATAGACCTATGATACAGTAGGAGATCACCCTGGTCTATAGACCTATGATACAGTAGGAGATCACCCTGGTCTATAGACCTATGATACAGTAGGAGATCACCCTGGTCTATAGACCTATGATACAGTAGGAGATCACCCTGGTCTATAGACCTATGATACAGTAGGAGATCACCCTGGTCTATAGACCTATGATACAGTAGGAGATCACCCTGGTCTATAGACCTATGATACAGTAGGAGATCACCCTGGTCTATAGACCTATGATACAGTAGGAGATCACCCTGGTCTATAGACCTATGATACAGTAGGAGATCACCCTGGTCTATAGACCTATGATACAGTAGGAGATCACCCTGGTCTATAGACCTATGATACAGTAGGAGATCACCCTGGTCTATAGACCTATGATACAGTAGGAGATCACCCTGGTCTATAGACCTATGATACAGTAGGAGATCACCCTGGTCTATAGACCTATGATACAGTAGGAGATCACCCTGGTCTATAGACCTATGATACAGTAGGAGATCACCCTGGTCTATAGACCTATGATACAGTAGGAGATCACCCTGGTCTATAGACCTATGATACAGTAGGAGATCACCCTGGTCTATAGACCTATGATACAGTAGGAGATCACCCTGGTCTATAGACCTATGATACAGTAGAGATCACCCTGGTCTATAGACCTATGATACAGTAGGAGATCACCCTGGTCTATAGACCTATGATACAGTAGGAGATCACCCTGGTCTATAGACCTATGATACAGTAGGAGATCACCCTGGTCTATAGACCTATGATACAGTAGGAGATCACCCTGGTCTATAGACCTATGATACAGTAGGAGATCACCCTGGTCTATAGACCTATGATACAGTAGGAGATCACCCTGGTCTATAGACCTATGATACAGTAGGAGATCACCCTGGTCTATAGACCTATGATACAGTAGGAGATCACCTGGTCTATAGACCTATGATACAGTAGGAGATCACCCTGGTCTATAGACCTATGATACAGTAGGAGATCACCCTGGTCTATAGACCTATGATACAGTAGGAGATCACCCTGGTCTATAGACCTATGATACAGTAGGAGATCACCCTGGTCTATAGACCTATGATACAGTAGGAGATCACCCTGGTCTATAGACCTATGATACAGTAGGAGATCACCCTGGTCTATAGACCTATGATACAGTAGGAGATCACCCTGGTCTATAGACCTATGATACAGTAGGAGATCACCCTGGTCTATAGACCTATGATACAGTAGGAGATCACCCTGGTCTATAGACCTATGATACAGTAGGAGATCACCCTGGTCTATAGACCTATGATACAGTAGGAGATCACCCTGGTCTATAGACCTATGATACAGTAGGAGATCACCCTGGTCTATAGACCTATGATACAGTAGGAGATCACCCTGGTCTATAGACCTATGATACAGTAGGAGATCACCCTGGTCTATAGACCTATGATACAGTAGGAGATCACCCTGGTCTATAGACCTATGATACAGTAGGAGATCACCTGGTCTATAGACCTATGATACAGTAGGAGATCACCTGGTCTATAGACCTATGATACAGTAGGAGATCACCCTGGTCTATAGACCTATGATACAGTAGGAGATCACCCTGGTCTATAGACCTATGATACAGTAGGAGATCACCCTGGTCTATAGACCTATGATACAGTAGGAGATCACCCTGGTCTATAGACCTATGATACAGTAGGATCACCCTGGTCTATAGACCTATGATACAGTAGGAGATCACCCTGGTCTATAGACCTATGATACAGTAGGAGATCACCCTGGTCTATAGACCTATGATACAGTAGGAGATCACCATGGTCTATAGACCTATGATACAGTAGGAGATCACCTGGTCTATAGACCTATGATACAGTAGGAGATCACCCTGGTCTATAGACCTATGATACAGTAGGAGATCACCCTGGTCTATAGACCTATGATACAGTAGGAGATCACCCTGGTCTATAGACCTATGGTCTATAGATCACCTATATACCTATGATACAGTAGGAGATCACCCTGGTCTATAGACCTATGATACAGTAGGAGATCACCCTGGTCTATAGACCTATGATACAGTAGGAGATCACCTGGTCTATAGACCTATGATACAGTAGGAGATCACCCTGGTCTATAGACCTATGATACAGTAGGAGATCACCCTGGTCTATAGACCTATGATACAGTAGGAGATCACCCTGGTCTATAGACCTATGATACAGTAGGAGATCACCCTGGTCTATAGACCTATGATACAGTAGGAGATCACCCTGGTCTATAGACCTATGATACAGTAGGAGATCACCCTGGTCTATAGACCTATGATACAGTAGGAGATCACCCTGGTCTATAGACCTATGATACAGTAGGAGATCACCCTGGTCTATAGACCTATGATACAGTAGGAGATCACCCTGGTCTATAGACCTATGATACAGTAGGAGATCACCCTGGTCTATAGACCTATGATACAGTAGGAGATCACCCTGGTCTATAGACCTATGATACAGTAGGAGATCACCCTGGTCTATAGACCTATGATACAGTAGGAGATCACCCTGGTCTATAGACCTAGATACAGTAGGAGATCACCCTGGTCTATAGACCTATGATACAGTAGGAGATCACCCTGGTCTATAGACCTATGATACAGTAGGAGATCACCCTGGTCTATAGACCTATGATACAGTAGGAGATCACCCTGGTCTATAGACCTATGATACAGTAGGAGATCACCCTGGTCTATAGACCTATGATACAGTAGGAGATCACCCTGGTCTATAGACCTATGATACAGTAGGAGATCACCCTGGTCTATAGACCTATGATACAGTAGGAGATCACCTGGTCTATAGACCTATGATACAGTAGGAGATCACCCTGGTCTATAGACCTATGATACAGTAGGAGATCACCCTGGTCTATAGACCTATGATACAGTAGGAGATCACCCTGGTCTATAGACCTATGATACAGTAGGAGATCACCCTGGTCTATAGACCTATGATACAGTAGGAGATCACCCTGGTCTATAGACCTATGATACAGTAGATCACCCTGGTCTATAGACCTATGATACAGTAGGAGATCACCCTGGTCTATAGACCTATGATACAGTAGGAGATCACCCTGGTCTATAGACCTATGATACAGTAGGAGATCACCCTGGTCTATAGACCTATGATACAGTAGGAGATCACCCTGGTCTATAGACCTATGATACAGTAGGAGATCACCCTGGTCTATAGACCTATGATACAGTAGGAGATCACCCTGGTCTATAGACCTATGATACAGTAGGAGATCACCCTGGTCTATAGACCTATGATACAGTAGGAGATCACCCTGGTCTATAGACCTATGATACAGTAGGAGATCACCCTGGTCTATAGACCTATGATACAGTATGATGGTCTATAGACCTATGATACAGAGATCACCCTGGTCTATAGACCTATGATACAGTAGGAGATCACCCTGGTCTATAGACCTATGATACAGTAGGAGATCACCCTGGTCTATAGACCTATGATACAGTAGGAGATCACCTGGTCTATAGACCTATGATACAGTAGGAGATCACCCTGGTCTATAGACCTATGATACAGTAGGAGATCACCCTGGTCTATAGACCTATGATACAGTAGGAGATCACCCTGGTCTATAGACCTATGATACAGTAGGAGATCACCCTGGTCTATAGACCTATGATACAGTAGGAGATCACCATGGTCTATAGACCTATGATACAGTAGGAGATCACCCTGGTCTATAGACCTATGATACAGTAGGAGATCACCCTGGTCTATAGACCTATGATACAGTAGGAGATCACCCTGGTCTATAGACCTATGATACAGTAGGAGATCACCCTGGTCTATAGACCTATGATACAGTAGGAGATCACCCTGGTCTATAGACCTATGATACAGTAGGAGATCACCCTGGTCTATAGACCTATGATACAGTAGGAGATCACCCTGGTCTATAGACCTATGATACAGTAGATCACCCTGGTCTATAGACCTATGATACAGTAGGAGATCACCCTGGTCTATAGACTTATGACACAGTAGGAGATCACCCTGGTCTATAGACCTATGATACAGTAGGAGATCACCCTGGTCTATAGACCTATGATACAGTAGAAGATCACCCTGGTCTATAGACCTATGATACAGTAGGAGATCACCCTGGTCTATAGACCTATGATACAGTAGGAGATCACCCTGGTCTATAGACCTATGATACAGTAGGAGATCACCCTGGTCTATAGACCTATGATACAGTAGGAGATCACCCTGGTCTATAGACCTATGATACAGTAGGAGATCACCCTGGTCTATAGACCTATGATACAGTAGGAGATCACCCTGGTCTATAGACCTATGATACAGTAGGAGATCACCCTGGTCTATAGACCTATGATACAGTAGGAGATCACCCTGGTCTATAGACCTATGATACAGTAGGAGATCACCCTGGTCTATAGACCTATGATACAGTAGGAGATCACCCTGGTCTATAGACCTATGATACAGTAGGAGATCAACATGGTCTATAGACCTATGATACAGTAGGAGATCACCCTGGTCTATAGACCTATGATACAGTAGGAGATCACCCTGGTCTATAGACCTATGATACAGTAGATCACCCTGGTCTATAGACCTATGATACAGTAGGAGATCACCCTGGTCTATAGACCTATGATACAGTAGGAGATCACCCTGGTCTATAGACCTATGATACAGTAGGAGATCACCCTGGTCTATAGACCTATGATACAGTAGGAGATCACCCTGGTCTATAGACCTATGATACAGTAGGAGATCACCCTGGTCTATAGACCTATGATACAGTAGGAGATCACCCTGGTCTATAGACCTATGATACAGTAGGAGATCACCCTGGTCTATAGACCTATGATACAGTAGGAGATCACCCTGGTCTATAGACCTATGATACAGTAGGAGATCACCCTGGTCTATAGACCTATGATACAGTAGGAGATCAACATGGTCTATAGACCTATGATACAGTAGGAGATCACCCTGGTCTATAGACCTATGATACAGTAGGAGATCACCCTGGTCTATAGACCTATGATACAGTAGGAGATCACCCTGGTCTATAGACCTATGATACAGTAGGAGATCACCCTGGTCTATAGACCTATGATACAGTAGATCACCCTGGTCTATAGACCTATGATACAGTAGGAGATCACCCTGGTCTATAGACCTATGATACAGTAGGAGATCACCCTGGTCTATAGACCTATGATACAGTAGGAGATCACCCTGGTCTATAGACCTATGATACAGTAGGAGATCACCCTGGTCTATAGACCTATGATACAGTAGGAGATCACCCTGGTCTATAGACCTATGATACAGTAGGAGATCACCCTGGTCTATAGACCTATGATACAGTAGGAGATCACCCTGGTCTATAGACCTATGATACAGTAGGAGATCACCCTGGTCTATAGACCTATGATACAGTAGGAGATCACCCTGGTCTATAGACCTATGATACAGTAGGAGATCACCCTGGTCTATAGACCTATGATACAGTAGGAGATCACCCTGGTCTATAGACCTATGATACAGTAGGAGATCACCCTGGTCTATAGACCTATGATACAGTAGGAGATCACCCTGGTCTATAGACCTATGATACAGTAGGAGATCACCCTGGTCTATAGACCTATGATACAGTAGGAGATCACCCTGGTCTATAGACCTATGATACAGTAGGAGATCACCCTGGTCTATAGACCTATGATACAGTAGGAGATCACCCTGGTCTATAGACCTATGATACAGTAGGAGATCACCCTGGTCTATAGACCTATGATACAGTAGGAGATCACCCTGGTCTATAGACCTATGATACAGTAGGAGATCACCCTGGTCTATAGACCTATGATACAGTAGGAGATCACCCTGGTCTATAGACCTATGATACAGTAGGAGATCACCCTGGTCTATAGACCTATGATACAGTAGGAGATCACCCTGGTCTATAGACCTATGATACAGTAGGAGATCACCCTGGTCTATAGACCTATGATACAGTAGGAGATCACCCTGGTCTATAGACCTATGATACAGTAGGAGATCACCCTGGTCTATAGACCTATGATACAGTAGGAGATCACCCTGGTCTATAGACCTATGATACAGTAGGAGATCACCCTGGTCTATAGACCTATGATACAGTAGGAGATCACCCTGGTCTATAGACCTATGATACAGTAGGAGATCACCCTGGTCTATAGACCTATGATACAGTAGGAGATCACCCTGGTCTATAGACCTATGATACAGTAGGAGATCACCCTGGTCTATAGACCTATGATACAGTAGGAGATCACCCTGGTCTATAGACCTATGATACAGTAGGAGATCACCCTGGTCTATAGACCTATGATACAGTAGGAGATCACCCTGGTCTATAGACCTATGATACAGTAGGAGATCACCCTGGTCTATAGACCTATGATACAGTAGGAGATCACCCTGGTCTATAGACCTATGATACAGTAGGAGATCACCCTGGTCTATAGACCTATGATACAGTAGGAGATCACCCTGGTCTATAGACCTATGATACAGTAGGAGATCACCCTGGTCTATAGACCTATGATACAGTAGGAGATCACCCTGGTCTATAGACCTATGATACAGTAGGAGATACTGGTCTATAGACCTATGATACAGTAGGAGATCACCCTGGTCTATAGACCTATGATACAGTAGGAGATCACCCTGGTCTATAGACCTATGATACAGTAGGAGATCACCCTGGTCTATATATGACAGTAGGAGATCACCCTGGTCTATAGACCTATGATACAGTAGGAGATCACCCTGGTCTATAGACCTATGATACAGTAGGAGATCACCCTGGTCTATAGACCTATGATACAGTAGGAGATCACCCTGGTCTATAGACCTATGATACAGTAGGAGATCACCCTGGTCTATAGACCTATGATACAGTAGGAGATCACCCTGGTCTATAGACCTATGATACAGTAGGAGATCACCCTGGTCTATAGACCTATGATACAGTAGGAGATCAACATGGTCTATAGACCTATGATAGTAGGAGATCACCCTGGTCTATAGACCTATGATACAGTAGGAGATCACCCTGGTCTATAGACCTATGATACAGTAGGAGATCACCCTGGTCTATAGACCTATGATACAGTAGGAGATCACCCTGGTCTATAGACCTATGATACAGTAGATCACCCTGGTCTATAGACCTATGATACAGTAGGAGATCACCCTGGTCTATAGACCTATGATACAGTAGGAGATCACCCTGGTCTATAGACCTATGATACAGTAGGAGATCACCCTGGTCTATAGACCTATGATACAGTAGGAGATCACCCTGGTCTATAGACCTATGATACAGTAGGAGATCACCCTGGTCTATAGACCTATGATACAGTAGGAGATCACCCTGGTCTATAGACCTATGATACAGTAGGAGATCACCCTGGTCTATAGACCTATGATACAGTAGGAGATCACCCTGGTCTATAGACCTATGATACAGTAGGAGATCACCCTGGTCTATAGACCTATGATACAGTAGGAGATCACCCTGGTCTATAGACCTATGATACAGTAGGAGATCACCCTGGTCTATAGACCTATGATACAGTAGGAGATCACCCTGGTCTATAGACCTATGATACAGTAGGAGATCACCCTGGTCTATAGACCTATGATACAGTAGGAGATCACCCTGGTCTATAGACCTATGATACAGTAGGAGATCACCCTGGTCTATAGACCTATGATACAGTAGGAGATCACCTGGTCTATAGACCTATGATACAGTAGGAGATCACCCTGGTCTATAGACCTATGATACAGTAGGAGATCACCCTGGTCTATAGACCTATGATACAGTAGGAGATCACCCTGGTCTATAGACCTATGATACAGTAGGAGATCACCCTGGTCTATAGACCTATGATACAGTAGGAGATCACCCTGGTCTATAGACCTATGATACAGTAGGAGATCACCCTGGTCTATAGACCTATGATACAGTAGGAGATCACCCTGGTCTATAGACCTATGATACAGTAGGAGATCACCCTGGTCTATAGACCTATGATACAGTAGGAGATCACCCTGGTCTATAGACCTATGATACAGTAGGAGATCACCCTGGTCTATAGACCTATGATACAGTAGGAGATCACCCTGGTCTATAGACCTATGATACAGTAGGAGATCACCCTGGTCTATAGACCTATGATACAGTAGGAGATCACCCTGGTCTATAGACCTATGATACAGTAGGAGATCACCCTGGTCTATAGACCTATGATACAGTAGGAGATCACCCTGGTCTATAGACCTATGATACAGTAGGAGATCACCCTGGTCTATAGACCTATGATACATAGGAGATCACCCTGGTCTATAGACCTATGATACAGTAGGAGATCACCCTGGTCTATAGACCTATGATACAGTAGGAGATCACCCTGGTCTATAGACCTATGATACAGTAGAGATCACCTGGTCTATAGACCTATGATACAGTAGGAGATCACCCTGGTCTATAGACCTATGATACAGTAGGAGATCACCCTGGTCTATAGACCTATGATACAGTAGGAGATCACCCTGGTCTATAGACCTATGATACAGTAGGAGATCACCCTGGTCTATAGACCTATGATACAGTAGGAGATCACCCTGGTCTATAGACCTATGATACAGTAGGAGATCACCCTGGTCTATAGACCTATGATACAGTAGGAGATCACCCTGGTCTATAGACCTATGATACAGTAGGAGATCACCCTGGTCTATAGACCTATGATACAGTAGGAGATCACCCTGGTCTATAGACCTATGATACAGTATAGATCACGCTGGTCTATAGACCTATGATACAGTAGGAGATCACCCTGGTCTATAGACCTATGATACAGTAGGAGATCACCCTGTTCTATAGACCTATGATACAGTAGGAGATCACCCTGGTCTATAGACCTATGATACAGTAGGAGATCACCTGGTCTATAGACCTATGATACAGTAGGAGATCACCCTGGTCTATAGACCTATGATACAGTAGGAGATCACCCTGGTCTATAGACCTATGATACAGTAGGAGATCACCCTGTCTATAGACCTATGATACAGTAGGAGATCACCCTGGTCTATGACCAGTAGGAGATCACCCTGGTCTATAGACCTATGATACAGTAGGAGATCACCCTGGTCTATAGACCTATGATACAGTAGGAGATCACCCTGGTCTATAGACCTATGATACAGTAGGAGATCACCCTGGTCTATAGACCTATGATACAGTAGGAGATCACCCTGGTCTATAGACCTATGATACAGTAGGAGATCACCCTGGTCTATAGACCTATGATACAGTAGGAGATCACCCTGGTCTATAGACCTATGATACAGTAGGAGATCACCCTGGTCTATAGACCTATGATACAGTAGGAGATCAACATGGTCTATAGACCTATGATACAGTAGGAGATCACCCTGGGCTATAGACATATGCTACACTAGCAGATCACCCTGGTCTATACACCTATGATATAGTAGGAGATCACCCTGGTCTATAGACCTATGCTCCACTAGAAGATAACCCTGGTCCATAGACCTATGATACAGTAGGAGATTACCTTGTCCATAGGCCTATGATACAGTAGGAGATCACCCTGGACTATAGACCTATGATACAGTAGGACATCACCCTTAGTCTATAGACCTATGATACAGTAGGAGATCACCCTGGTCTATAGACCTATGATACAGTAGGAGATCACCCTGGTCTATAGACCTATGATACAGTAGGAGATCAACCTGGTCTATAGACCTATGATACATTAGGAGATCACCCTGGTCTATAGGCCTATGATACAGTAGGAGATCACCCTGGTCTATAGACCTATGATACAGTAGGAGATCACCCTGGTCTATAGACCTATGATACAGTAGGAGATCACCCTGGTCTATAGACCTATGATACAGTAGATCACCCTGGTCTATAGACCTATGATACAGTAGGAGATCACCCTGGTCTATAGACCTATGATACAGTAGGAGATCACCCTGGTCTATAGACCTATGATACAGTAGGAGATCACCCTGGTCTATAGACCTATGATACAGTAGGAGATCACCCTGGTCTATAGACCTATGATACAGTAGGAGATCACCCTGGTCTATAGACCTATGATACAGTAGGAGATCACCCTGGTCTATAGACCTATGATACAGTAGGAGATCACCCTGGTCTATAGACCTATGATACAGTAGGAGATCACCCTGGTCTATAGACCTATGATACAGTAGGAGATCACCCTGGTCTATAGACCTATGATACAGTAGGAGATCACCCTGGTCTATAGACCTATGATACAGTAGGAGATCACCCTGGTCTATAGACCTATGATACAGTAGGAGATCACCCTGGTCTATAGACCTATGATACAGTAGGAGATCACCCTGGTCTATAGACCTATGATACAGTAGGAGATCAACATGGTCTATAGACCTATGATACAGTAGGAGATCACCCTGGTCTATAGACCTATGATACAGTAGGAGATCACCCTGGTCTATAGACCTATGATACAGTAGGAGATCACCCTGGTCTATAGACCTATGATACAGTAGGAGATCACCCTGGTCTATAGACCTATGATACAGTAGGAGATCACCCTGGTCTATAGACCTATGATACAGTAGGAGATCACCCTGGTCTATAGACCTATGATACAGTAGAGATCACCCTGGTCTATAGACCTATGATACAGTAGGAGATCACCCTGGTCTATAGACCTATGATACAGTAGGAGATCACCCTGGTCTATAGACCTATGATACAGTAGGAGATCACCCTGGTCTATAGACCTATGATACAGTAGGAGATCACCCTGGTCTATAGACCTATGATACAGTAGGAGATCACCCTGGTCTATAGACCTATGATACAGTAGGAGATCACCCTGGTCTATAGACCTATGATACAGTAGGAGATCACCCTGGTCTATAGACCTATGATACAGTAGGAGATCAACCTGGTCTATAGACCTATGATACAGTAGGAGATCACCCTGGTCTATAGACCTATGATACATAGACCTATGATACAGTAGGAGATCACCCTGGTCTATAGACCTATGATACAGTAGGAGATCACCCTGGTCTATAGACCTATGATACAGTAGGAGATCACCCTGGTCTATAGACCTATGATACAGTAGGAGATCACCCTGGTCTATAGACCTATGATACAGTAGGAGATCACCCTGGTCTATAGACCTATGATACAGTAGGAGATCACCCTGGTCTATAGACCTATGATACAGTAGGAGATCACCCTGGTCTATAGACCTATGATACAGTAGGAGATCACCCTGGTCTATAGACCTATGATACAGTAGGAGATCACCCTGGTCTATAGACCTATGATACAGTAGGAGATCACCCTGGTCTATAGACCTATGATACAGTAGGAGATCACCCTGGTCTATAGACCTATGATACAGTAGGAGATCACCCTGGTCTATAGACCTATGATACAGTAGGAGATCACCCTGGTCTATAGACCTATGATACAGTAGGAGATCACCCTGGTCTATAGACCTATGATACAGTAGGAGATCACCCTGGTCTATAGACCTATGATACAGTAGGAGATCACCCTGGTCTATAGACCTATGATACAGTAGGAGATCACCCTGGTCTATAGACCTATGATACAGTAGGAGATCACCCTGGTCTATAGACCTATGATACAGTAGGAGATCACCCTGGTCTATAGACCTATGATACAGTAGGAGATCACCCTGGTCTATAGACCTATGATACAGTAGGAGATCACCCTGGTCTATAGACCTATGATACAGTAGGAGATCACCCTGGTCTATAGACCTATGATACAGTAGGAGATCACCCTGGTCTATAGACCTATGATACAGTAGGAGATCACCCTGGTCTATAGACCTATGATACAGTAGGAGATCACATGGTCTATAGACCTATGATACAGTAGGAGATCACCCTGGTCTATAGACCTATGATACAGTAGGAGATCACCCTGGTCTATAGACCTATGATACAGTAGGAGATCACCCTGGTCTATAGACCTATGATACAGTAGGAGATCACCCTGGTCTATAGACCTATGATACAGTAGGAGATCACCCTGGTCTATAGACCTATGATACAGTAGGAGATCACCCTGGTCTATAGACCTATGATACAGTAGGAGATCACCCTGGTCTATAGACCTATGATACAGTAGGAGATCACCCTGGTCTATAGACCTATGATACAGTAGGAGATCACCCTGGTCTATAGACCTATGATACAGTAGGAGATCACCCTGGTCTATAGACCTATGATACAGTAGGAGATCACCCTGGTCTATAGACCTATGATACAGTAGGAGATCACCCTGGTCTATAGACCTATGATACAGTAGGAGATCACCCTGGTCTATAGACCTATGATACAGTAGGAGATCACCCTGGTCTATAGACCTATGATACAGTAGGAGATCACCCTGGTCTATAGACCTATGATACAGTAGGAGATCACCCTGGTCTATAGACCTATGATACAGTAGGAGATCACCCTGGTCTATAGACCTATGATACAGTAGGAGATCACCCTGGTCTATAGACCTATGATACAGTAGGAGATCACCCTGGTCTATAGACCTATGATACAGTAGGAGATCACCCTGGTCTATAGACCTATGATACAGTAGGAGATCACCCTGGTCTATAGACCTATGATACAGTAGGAGATCACCTGGTCTATAGACCTATGATACAGTAGGAGATCACCCTGGTCTATAGACCTATGATACAGTAGGAGATCACCCTGGTCTATAGACCTATGATACAGTAGGAGATCACCCTGGTCTATAGACCTATGATACAGTAGGAGATCACCCTGGTCTATAGACCTATGATACAGTAGGAGATCACCCTGGTCTATAGACCTATGATACAGTAGGAGATCACCCTGGTCTATAGACCTATGATACAGTAGGAGATCACCCTGGTCTATAGACCTATGATACAGTAGGAGATCACCCTGGTCTATAGACCTATGATACAGTAGGAGATCACCCTGGTCTATAGACCTATGATACAGTAGGAGATCACCCTGGTCTATAGACCTATGATACAGTAGGAGATCACCCTGGTCTATAGACCTATGATACAGTAGGAGATCACCCTGGTCTATAGACCTATGATACAGTAGGAGATCACCCTGGTCTATAGACCTATGATACAGTAGGAGATCACCCTGGTCTATAGACCTATGATACAGTAGGAGATCACCCTGGTCTATAGACCTATGATACAGTAGGAGATCACCCTGGTCTATAGACCTATGATACAGTAGGAGATCACCTGGTCTATAGACCTATGATACAGTAGGAGATCACCCTGGTCTATAGACCTATGATACAGTAGGAGATCACCCTGGTCTATAGACCTATGATACAGTAGGAGATCACCCTGGTCTATAGACCTATGATACAGTAGGAGATCACCCTGGTCTATAGACCTATGATACAGTAGGAGATCACCCTGGTCTATAGACCTATGATACAGTAGGAGATCACCCTGGTCTATAGACCTATGATACAGTAGGAGATCACCCTGGTCTATAGACCTATGATACAGTAGGAGATCACCCTGGTCTATAGACCTATGATACAGTAGGAGATCACCCTGGTCTATAGACCTATGATACAGTAGGAGATCACCCTGGTCTATAGACCTATGATACAGTAGGAGATCACCCTGGTCTATAGACCTATGATACAGTAGAGATCACCCTGGTCTATAGACCTATGATACAGTAGGAGATCACCCTGGTCTATAGACCTATGATACAGTAGGAGATCACCCTGGTCTATAGACCTATGATACAGTAGGAGATCACCCTGGTCTATAGACCTATGATACAGTAGGAGATCACCCTGGTCTATAGACCTAGATATACAGTAGGAGATCACCCTGGTCTATAGACCTATGATACAGTAGGAGATCACCCTGGTCTATAGACCTATGATACAGTAGGAGATCACCCTGGTCTATAGACCTATGATACAGTAGGAGATCACCCTGGTCTATAGACCTATGATACAGTAGGAGATCACCCTGGTCTATAGACCTATGATACAGTAGGAGATCACCCTGGTCTATAGACCTATGATACAGTAGGAGATCACCCTGGTCTATAGACCTATGATACAGTAGGAGATCACCCTGGTCTATAGACCTATGATACAGTAGGAGATCACCCTGGTCTATAGACCTATGATACAGTAGGAGATCACCCTGGTCTATAGACCTATGATACAGTAGGAGATCACCCTGGTCTATAGACCTATGATACAGTAGGAGATCACCCTGGTCTATAGACCTATGATACAGTAGGAGATCACCCTGGTCTATAGACCTATGATACAGTAGGAGATCACCCTGGTCTATAGACCTATGATACAGTAGGAGATCACCCTGGTCTATAGACCTATGATACAGTAGGAGATCACCCTGGTCTATAGACCTATGATACAGTAGGAGATCACCCTGGTCTATAGACCTATGATACAGTAGGAGATCACCCTGGTCTATAGACCTATGATACAGTAGGAGATCACCCTGGTCTATAGACCTATGATACAGTAGGAGATCACCCTGGTCTATAGACCTATGATACAGTAGGAGATCACCCTGGTCTATAGACCTATGATACAGTAGGAGATCACCCTGGTCTATAGACCTATGATACAGTAGGAGATCACCCTGGTCTATAGACCTATGATACATATCACCCTGGTCTATAGACCTATGATACAGTAGGAGATCACCCTGGTCTATAGACCTATGATACAGTAGGAGATCACCCTGGTCTATAGACCTATGATACAGTAGGAGATCACCCTGGTCTATAGACCTATGATACAGTAGGAGATCACCCTGGTCTATAGACCTATGATACAGTAGGAGATCACCCTGGTCTATAGACCTATGATACAGTAGGAGATCACCCTGGTCTATAGACCTATGATACAGTAGGAGATCACCCTGGTCTATAGACCTATGATACAGTAGGAGATCACCCTGGTCTATAGACCTATGATACAGTAGGAGATCACCCTGGTCTATAGACCTATGATACAGTAGGAGATCACCCTGGTCTATAGACCTATGATACAGTAGGAGATCACCCTGGTCTATAGACCTATGATACAGTAGGAGATCACCCTGGTCTATAGACCTATGATACAGTAGGAGATCACCCTGGTCTATAGACCTATGATACAGTAGGAGATCACCCTGGTCTATAGACCTATGATACAGTAGGAGATCACCCTGGTCTATAGACCTATGATACAGTAGGAGATCACCCTGGTCTATAGACCTATGATACAGTAGGAGATCACCCTGGTCTATAGACCTATGATACAGTAGGAGATCACCCTGGTCTATAGACCTATGATACAGTAGGAGATCACCCTGGTCTATAGACCTATGATACAGTAGGAGATCACCCTGGTCTATAGACCTATGATACAGTAGGAGATCACCCTGGTCTATAGACCTATGATACAGTAGGAGATCACCCTGGTCTATAGACCTATGATACAGTAGGAGATCACCCTGGTCTATAGACCTATGATACAGTAGGAGATCACCCTGGTCTATAGACCTATGATACAGTAGGAGATCACCCTGGTCTATAGACCTATGATACAGTAGGAGATCACCCTGGTCTATAGACCTATGATGCAGTAGGAGATCACCCTGGTCTATAGACCTATGATACAGTAGGAGATCACCTGGTCTATAGACCTATGATACAGTAGGAGATCACCCTGGTCTATAGACCTATGATACAGTAGGAGATCACCCTGGTCTATAGACCTATGATACAGTAGGAGATCACCCTTGTCTATAGACCTATGATACAGTAGGAGATCACCCTGGTCTATAGACCTATGATACAGTAGATCAACCTGGTCTATAGACCTATGATACAGTAGGAGATCACCCTGGTCTATAGACCTATGATACAGTAGGAGATCACCCTGGTCTATAGACCTATGATACAGTAGGAGATCACCCTGGTCTATAGACCTATGATACAGTAGGAGATCACCCTGGTCTATAGACCTATGATACAGTAGGAGATCACCCTGGTCTATAGACCTATGATACAGTAGGAGATCACCCTGGTCTATAGACCTATGATACAGTAGGAGATCACCCTGGTCTATAGACCTATGATACAGTAGGAGATCACCCTGGTCTATAGACCTATGATACAGTAGGAGATCACCCTGGTCTATAGACCTATGATACAGTAGATCACCCTGGTCTATAGACCTATGATACAGTAGGAGATCACCCTGGTCTATAGACCTATGATACAGTAGGAGATCACCCTGGTCTATAGACCTATGATACAGTAGGAGATCACCCTGGTCTATAGACCTATGATACAGTAGATCACCCTGGTCTATAGACCTATGATACAGTAGGAGATCACCCTGGTCTATAGACCTATGATACAGTAGGAGATCACCCTGGTCTATAGACCTATGATACAGTAGGAGATCACCCTGGTCTATAGACCTATGATACAGTAGGAGATCACCCTGGTCTATAGACCTATGATACAGTAGGAGATCACCCTGGTCTATAGACCTATGATACAGTAGGAGATCACCCTGGTCTATAGACCTATGATACAGTAGGAGATCACCCTGGTCTATAGACCTATGATACAGTAGGAGATCACCCTGGTCTATAGACCTATGATACAGTAGGAGATCACCCTGGTCTATAGACCTATGATACAGTAGGAGATCACCCTGGTCTATAGACCTATGATACAGTAGGAGATCACCCTGGTCTATAGACCTATGATACAGTAGGAGATCACCCTGGTCTATAGACCTATGATACAGTAGGAGATCACCCTGGTCTATAGACCTATGATACAGTAGGAGATCACCCTGGTCTATAGACCTATGATACAGTAGGAGATCACCCTGGTCTATAGACCTATGATACAGTAGGAGATCACCCTGGTCTATAGACCTATGATACAGTAGGAGATCACCCTGGTCTATAGACCTATGATACAGTAGGAGATCACCCTGGTCTATAGACCTATGATACAGTAGGAGATCACCCTGGTCTATAGACCTATGATACAGTAGGAGATCACCCTGGTCTATAGACCTATGATACAGTAGGAGATCACCCTGGTCTATAGACCTATGATACAGTAGGAGATCACCCTGGTCTATAGACCTATGATACAGTAGGAGATCACCCTGGTCTATAGACCTATGATACAGTAGGAGATCACCTGGTCTATAGACCTATGATACAGTAGGAGATCACCCTGGTCTATAGACCTATGATACAGTAGGAGATCACCCTGGTCTATAGACCTATGATACAGTAGGAGATCACCCTGGTCTATAGACCTATGATGCAGTAGGAGATCACCCTGGTCTATAGACCTATGATACAGTAGGAGATCAACATGGTCTATAGACCTATGATACAGTAGGAGATCACCCTGGTCTATAGACCTATGATACAGTAGGAGATCACCCTGGTCTATAGACCTATGATACAGTAGGAGATCACCCTGGTCTATAGACCTATGATACAGTAGGAGATCACCCTGGTCTATAGACCTATGATACAGTAGGAGATCACCCTGGTCTATAGACCTATGATACAGTAGGAGATCACCCTGGTCTATAGACCTATGATACAGTAGGAGATCACCCTGGTCTATAGACCTATGATACAGTAGGAGATCACCCTGGTCTATAGACCTATGATACAGTAGGAGATCACCCTGGTCTATAGACCTATGATACAGTAGGAGATCACCCTGGTCTATAGACCTATGATACAGTAGGAGATCACCCTGGTCTATAGACCTATGATACAGTAGGAGATCACCTGGTCTATAGACCTATGATACAGTAGGAGATCACCCTGGTCTATAGACCTATGATACAGTAGGAGATCACCCTGGTCTATAGACCTATGATACAGTAGGAGATCACCCTGGTCTATAGACCTATGATACAGTAGGAGATCACCCTGGTCTATAGACCTATGATACAGTAGGAGATCACCCTGGTCTATAGACCTATGATACAGTAGGAGATCAACATGGTCTATAGACCTATGATACAGTAGGAGATCACCCTGGTCTATAGACCTATGATACAGTAGGAGATCACCCTGGTCTATAGACCTATGATACAGTAGGAGATCACCCTGGTCTATAGACCTATGATACAGTAGGAGATCACCCTGGTCTATAGACCTATGATACAGTAGGAGATCACACTGGTCTATAGACCTATGATACAGTAGGAGATCACCCTGGTCTATAGACCTATGATACAGTAGGAGATCACCCTGGTCTATAGACCTATGATACAGTAGGAGATCACCCTGGTCTATAGACCTATGATACAGTAGGAGATCACCCTGGTCTATAGACCTATGATACAGATCAACCTGGTCTATAGACCTATGATACAGTAGGAGATCACCCTGGTCTATAGACCTATGATACAGTAGGAGATCACCCTGGTCTATAGAATTATGATACAGTAGGAGATCACCCTGGTCTATAGACCTATGATACAGTAGGAGATCACCCTGGTCTATAGACCTATGATACAGTAGAGATATGGTCTATAGACCTATGATACAGTAGGAGATCACCCTGGTCTATAGACCTATGATACAGTAGGAGATCACCCTGGTCTATAGACCTATGATACAGTAGGAGATCACCCTGGTCTATAGACCTATGATACAGTAGGAGATCACCCTGGTCTATAGACCTATGATACAGTAGAGATCACCCTGGTCTATAGACCTATGATACAGTAGGAGATCACCCTGGTCTATAGACCTATGATACAGTAGGAGATCACATGGTCTATAGACCTATGATACAGTAGGAGATCAACATGGTCTATAGACCTATGATAGTAGGAGATCACCCTGGTCTATAGACCTATGATACAGTAGGAGATCAAACTGGTCTATAGACCTATGATACAGTAGGAGATCAACCTGGTCTATAGACCTATGATACAGTAGGAGATCACCCTGGTCTATAGACCTATGATACAGTAGGAGATCACCCTGGTCTATAGACCTATGATACAGTAGGAGATCACCCTGGTCTATAGACCTATGATACAGTAGGAGATCACCCTGGTCTATAGACCTATGATACAGTAGGAGATCACCCTGGTCTATAGACCTATGATACAGTAGGAGATCACCCTGGTCTATAGACCTATGATACAGTAGGAGATCACCCTGGTCTATAGACCTATGATACAGTAGGAGATCACCCTGGTCTATAGACCTATGATACAGTAGGAGATCACCCTGGTCTATAGACCTATGATACAGTAGGAGATCACCCTGGTCTATAGACCTATGATACAGTAGGAGATCACCCTGGTCTATAGACCTATGATACAGTAGGAGATCACCCTGGTCTATAGACCTATGATACAGTAGGAGATCACCCTGGTCTATAGACCTATGATACAGTAGGAGATCACCCTGGTCTATAGACCTATGATACAGTAGGAGATCACCCTGGTCTATAGACCTATGATACAGTAGGAGATCACCCTGGTCTATAGACCTATGATACAGTAGGAGATCACCCTGGTCTATAGACCTATGATACAGTAGGAGATAACACAGGTCTATAGGCCTATGATACAGTAGGAGATCACCCTTGTCCATAGGCCTATGATACAGTAGGAGATCACCCTGGACTATAGACCTATGATACAGTAGGACATCACCCTTAGTCTATAGACCTATGATACAGTAGGAGATCACCCTGGTCTATAGACCTATGATACAGTAGGAGATCACCCTGGTCTATAGACCTATGATACAGTAGGAGATCACCCTGGTCTATAGACCTATGATACAGTAGGAGATCACCCTGGTCTATAGACCTATGATACAGTAGGAGATCACCCTGGTCTATAGACCTATGATACAGTAGGAGATCACCCTGGTCTATAGACATATGATACAGTAGGAGATCACTCTGGTCTATAGGCCTATGATACAGTAGGCGATCACCCTGGTCTATAGACCTGTGAATCAGTAGGAGATCACCCTGGTCTATAGACCTATGATACAGTAGGAGATCACCCTGTTCTATAGACCTGTGATACAGTAGGAGATCACCCTGGTCTATAGACCTATGATGCAGTAGGAGATCACCCTGGTCTATAGACCTATGATACAGTAGGAGATCACCCTGGTCTAGACCTATGATAGACCTATAGACCTATGATACAGTAGGAGATCACCCTGGTCTATAGACCTATGATACAGTAGGAGATCACCCTGGTCTATAGACCTATGATACAGTAGGAGATCACCCTGGTCTATAGACCTATGATACAGTAGGAGATCACCCTGGTCTATAGACCTATGATACAGTAGGAGATCACCCTGGTCTATAGACCTATGATACAGTAGGAGATCACCCTGGTCTATAGACCTATGATACAGTAGGAGATCACCCTGGTCTATAGACCTATGATACAGTAGGAGATCACCCTGGTCTATAGACCTATGATACAGTAGGAGATCACCCTGGTCTATAGACCTATGATACAGTAGGAGATCACCCTGGTCTATAGACCTATGATACAGTAGGAGATCACCCTGGTCTATAGACCTATGATACAGTAGGAGATCACCCTGGTCTATAGACCTATGATACAGTAGGAGATCACCCTGGTCTATAGACCTATGATACAGTAGGAGATCACCCTGGTCTATAGACCTATGATACAGTAGGAGATCACCCTGGTCTATAGACCTATGATACAGTAGGAGATCACCCTGGTCTATAGACCTATGATACAGTAGGAGATCACCCTGGTCTATAGACCTATGATACAGTAGGAGATCACCCTGGTCTATAGACCTATGATACAGTAGGAGATCAACATGGTCTATAGACCTATGATACAGTAGGAGATCACCCTGGTCTATAGACCTATGATACAGTAGGAGATCACCCTGGTCTATAGACCTATGATACAGTAGGAGATCACCCTGGTCTATAGACCTATGATACAGTAGGAGATCACCCTGGTCTATAGACCTATGATACAGTAGGAGATCACCCTGGTCTATAGACCTATGATACAGTAGGAGATCACCCTGGTCTATAGACCTATGATACAGTAGGAGATCACCCTGGTCTATAGACCTATGATACAGTAGAGATCACCCTGGTCTATAGACCTATGATACAGTAGGAGATCACCCTGGTCTATAGACCTATGATACAGTAGGAGATCACCCTGGTCTATAGACCTATGATACAGTAGGAGATCACCCTGGTCTATAGACCTATGATACAGTAGGAGATCACCCTGGTCTATAGACCTATGATACAGTAGGAGATCCCTGGTCTATAGACCTATGATACAGTAGGAGATCACCCTGGTCTATAGACCTATGATACAGTAGGAGATCACCCTGGTCTATAGACCTATGATACAGTAGGAGATCACCCTGGTCTATAGACCTATGATACAGATAGGAGATCACCTGGTCTATAGACCTATGATACAGTAGGAGATCACCCTGGTCTATAGACCTATGATACAGTAGGAGATCACCCTGGTCTATAGACCTATGATACAGTAGGAGATCACCCTGGTCTATAGACCTATGATACAGTAGGAGATCACCCTGGTCTATAGACCTATGATACAGTAGGAGATCACCCTGGTCTATAGACCTATGATACAGTAGGAGATCACCCTGGTCTATAGACCTATGATACAGTAGGAGATCACCCTGGTCTATAGACCTATGATACAGTAGGAGATCACCCTGGTCTATAGACCTATGATACAGTAGGAGATCACCCTGGTCTATAGACCTATGATACAGTAGGAGATCACCCTGGTCTATAGACCTATGATACAGTAGGAGATCACCCTGGTCTATAGACCTATGATACAGTAGGAGATCACCCTGGTCTATAGACCTATGATACAGTAGGAGATCACCCTGGTCTATAGACCTATGATACAGTAGGAGATCACCCTGGTCTATAGACCTATGATACAGGAGATCACCTGGTCTATAGACCTATGATACAGTAGGAGATCACCCTGGTCTATAGACCTATGATACAGTAGGAGATCACCCTGGTCTGGAGACCTATGATACAGTAGGAGATCACCCTGGTCTATAGACCTATGATACAGGAGATCACCCTGGTCTATAGACCTATGATACAGTAGGAGATCACCCTGGTCTATAGACCTATGATACAGTAGGAGATCACCCTGGTCTATAGACCTATGATACAGTAGACCTATGATCATCACCTGGTCTATAGACCTATGATACAGTAGGAGATCACCCTGGTCTATAGACCTATGATACAGTAGGAGATCACCCTGGTCTATAGACCTATGATACAGTAGGAGATCACCCTGGTCTATAGACCTATGATACAGTAGGAGATCACCCTGGTCTATAGACCTATGATACAGTAGGAGATCACCCTGGTCTATAGACCTATGATACAGATCACCCTGGAGATGATACAGTAGGAGATCACCCTGGTCTATAGACCTATGATACAGTAGGAGATCACCCTGGTCTATAGACCTATGATACAGTAGGAGATCACCCTGGTCTATAGACCTATGATACAGTAGGAGATCACCCTGGTCTATAGACCTATGATACAGTAGGAGATCACCCTGGTCTATAGACCTATGATACAGTAGATCACCTGGTCTATAGACCTATGATACAGTAGGAGATCACCCTGGTCTATAGACCTATGATACAGTAGGAGATCACCCTGGTCTATAGACCTATGATACAGTAGGAGATCACCCTGGTCTATAGACCTATGATACAGTAGGAGATCACCCTGGTCTATAGACCTATGATACAGTAGGAGATCACCCTGGTCTATAGACCTATGATACAGTAGGAGATCACCCTGGTCTATAGACCTATGATACAGTAGGAGATCACCCTGGTCTATAGACCTATGATACAGTAGGAGATCACCCTGGTCTATAGACCTATGATACAGTAGGAGATCACCCTGGTCTATAGACCTATGATACAGTAGATCACCTGGTCTATAGACCTATGATACAGTAGGAGATCACCCTGGTCTATAGACCTATGATACAGTAGGAGATCACCCTGGTCTATAGACCTATGATACAGTAGGAGATCACCCTGGTCTATAGACCTATGATACAGTAGGAGATCACCCTGGTCTATAGACCTATGATACAGTAGGGAGATCACATGGTCTATAGACCTATGATACAGTAGGAGATCACCCTGGTCTATAGACCTATGATACAGTAGGAGATCACCCTGGTCTATAGACCTATGATACAGTAGGAGATCACCCTGGTCTATAGACCTATGATACAGTAGGAGATCACCCTGGTCTATAGACCTATGAGGAGATCACCCTGGTCTATAGACCTATGATACAGTAGGAGATCACCCTGGTCTATAGACCTATGATACAGTAGGAGATCACCCTGGTCTATAGACCTATGATACAGTAGGAGATCACCCTGGTCTATAGACCTATGATACAGTAGGAGATCACCCTGGTCTATAGACCTATGATACAGTAGGAGATCACCCTGGTCTATAGACCTATGATACAGTAGGAGATATGGTCTATAGACCTATGATACAGTAGGAGATCAACATGGTCTATAGACCTATGATACAGTAGGAGATCACCCTGGTCTATAGACCTATGATACAGTAGGAGATCACCCTGGTCTATAGACCTATGATACAGTAGGAGATCAACATGGTCTATAGACCTATGATACAGTAGGAGATCACCCTGGTCTATAGACCTATGATACAGTAGGAGATCACCCTGGTCTATAGACCTATGATACAGTAGGAGATCACCCTGGTCTATAGACCTATGATACAGTAGGAGATCACCCTGGTCTATAGACCTATGATACAGTAGGAGATCACCCTGGTCTATAGACCTATGATACAGTAGGAGATCACCCTGGTCTATAGACCTATGATACAGTAGGAGATCACCCTGGTCTATAGACCTATGATACAGTAGGAGATCACCCTGGTCTATAGACCTATGATACAGTAGGAGATCACCCTGGTCTATAGACCTATGATACAGTAGGAGATCACCCTGGTCTATAGACCTATGATACAGTAGGAGATCACCCTGGTCTATAGACCTATGATACAGTAGGAGATCAACATGGTCTATAGACCTATGATACAGTAGGAGATCACCCTGGTCTATAGACCTATGATACAGTAGGAGATCACCCTGGTCTATAGACCTATGATAGTAGGAGATCACCCTTGTCTATAGACCTATGATACAGTAGGAGATCACCCTGGTCTATAGACCTATGATACAGTAGATCACCCTGGTCTATAGACCTATGATACAGTAGGAGATCACCCTGGTCTATAGACCTATGATACAGTAGGAGATCACCCTGGTCTATGATACAGTAGGAGACCCTGGTCTATAGACCTATGATACAGTAGGAGATCACCCTGGTCTATAGACCTATGATACAGTAGGAGATCACCCTGGTCTATAGACCTATGATACAGTAGGAGATCACCCTGGTCTATAGACCTATGATACAGTAGGAGATCACCCTGGTCTATAGACCTATGATACAGTAGGAGATCACCCTGGTCTATAGACCTATGATACAGTAGGAGATCACCCTGGTCTATAGACCTATGATACAGTAGTAGATCACCCTGGTCTATAGACCTATGATACAGTAGGAGATCACCCTGGTCTATAGACCTATGATACAGTAGGAGATCACCCTGGTCTATAGACCTATGATACAGTAGGAGATCACCCTGGTCTATAGACCTATGATACAGTATATCACGCTGGTCTATAGACCTATGATACAGTAGGAGATCACCCTGGTCTATAGACCTATGATACAGTAGGAGATCACCCTGGTCTATAGACCTATGATACAGTAGGAGATCACCCTGGTCTATAGACCTATGATACAGTAGGAGATCACCCTGGTCTATAGACCTATGATACAGTAGGAGATCACCATGGTCTATAGACCTATGATACAGTAGGAGATCACCCTGGTCTATAGACCTATGATACAGTAGGAGATCACCCTGGTCTATAGACCTATGATACAGTAGGAGATCACCCTGGTCTATAGACCTATGATACAGTAGGAGATCACCCTGGTCTATAGACCTATGATACAGGAGATCACCCTGGTCTATAGACCTATGATACAGTAGGAGATCACCCTGGTCTATAGACCTATGATACAGTAGGAGATCACCCTGGTCTATAGACCTATGATACAGTAGGAGATCACCCTGGTCTATAGACCTATGATACAGTAGGAGATCACCCTGGTCTATAGACCTATGATACAGTAGGAGATCACCCTGGTCTATAGACCTATGATACAGTAGGAGATCAACCTGGTCTATAGACCTATGATACAGTAGGAGATCAACATGGTCTATAGACCTATGATACTGTAGGAGATCACCCTGGTCTATAGACCTATGATACAGTAGGAGATCACCCTGGTCTATAGACCTATGATACAGTAGGAGATCACCCTGGTCTATAGACCTATGATACAGTAGGAGATCACCCTGGTCTATAGACCTATGATACAGTAGGAGATCACCCTGGTCTATAGACCTATGATACAGTAGGAGATCACCCTGGTCTATAGACCTATGATACAGTAGGATCACCCTGGTCTATAGACCTATGATACAGTAGGAGATCACCCTGGTCTATAGACCTATGATACAGTAGGAGATCACCCTGGTCTATAGACCTATGATACAGTAGGAGATCACCCTGGTCTATAGACCTATGATACAGTAGGAGATCACCCTGGTCTATAGACCTATGATACAGTAGATCACCCTGGTCTATAGACCTATGATACAGTAGGAGATCACCCTGGTCTATAGACCTATGATACAGTAGGAGATCACCCTGGTCTATAGACCTATGATACAGTAGGAGATCACCCTGGTCTATAGACCTATGATACAGTAGGAGATCACCCTGGTCTATAGACCTATGATACAGTAGGAGATCACCCTGGTCTATAGACCTATGATACAGTAGGAGATCACCCTGGTCTATAGACCTATGATACAGTAGGAGATCACCCTGGTCTATAGACCTATGATACAGTAGGAGATCACCCTGGTCTATAGACCTATGATACAGTAGGAGATCACCCTGGTCTATAGACCTATGATACAGTAGGAGATCACCCTGGTCTATAGACCTATGATACAGTAGGAGATCACCCTGGTCTATAGACCTATGATACAGTAGGAGATCACCCTGGTCTATAGACCTATGATACAGTAGGAGATCACCCTGGTCTATAGACCTATGATACAGTAGAAGATCACCCTGGTCTATAGACCTATGATACAGTAGGAGATCACCCTGGTCTATAGACCTATGATACAGTAGGAGATCACCTGGTCTATATACCTATGATACAGTAGGAGATCAACATGGTCTATAGACCTATGATACAGTAGGAGATCACCCTGGTCTATAGACCTATGATACAGTAGGAGATCACCCTGGTCTATAGACCTATGATACAGTAGGAGATCACCCTGGTCTATAGACCTATGATGCAGTAAGAGATCACATTGTCCATAGACCTATGATACAGTAGGAGATCACCCTTGTCCATAGGCCTATGATACAGTAGTTGATCACCCTGGTCTATAGACCTATGATACATTAGGAGATCACCCTGGTCTATAGACCTATGATACAGTAGGAGATCACCCTGGTCTATAGACCTATGATGCAGTAGGAGATCACCCTGGTCCATAGACCTATGATGCAGTAGGAGATCACCCTGGTCTATAGACCTATGATACAGTAGGAGATCACCCTGGTCTATAGACCTATGATACAGTAGGAGATCACCCTGGTCTATAGACCTATGATACAGTAGGAGATCACCCTGGTCTATAGACCTATGATACAGTAACTGATCACCCTGGTCTATAGACCTATGATACAGTAGGAGATCACCCTGGTCTATAGACCTATGATACAGTAGGAGATCACCCTGGTCTATAGACCTATGATACAGTAGGAGATCACCCTGGTCTATAGACCTATGATACAGTAGGAGATCACCCTGGTCTATAGACCTATGATACAGTAGGAGATCACCCTGGTCTATAGACCTATGATACAGTAGGAGATCAACATGGTCTATAGACCTATGATACAGTAGGAGATCACCATGGTCTATAGACCTATGATACAGTAGGAGATCACCCTGGTCTATAGACCTATGATACAGTAGGAGATCAAACTGGTCTATAGACCTATGATACAGTAGGAGATCAACATGGTCTATAGACCTATGATACTGTAGGAGATCACCCTGGTCTATAGACCTATGATACAGTAGGAGATCACCCTGGTCTATAGACCTATGATACAGTAGATAGCCCTGGTCTATAGATCTATGATACAGTAGGATATCACCCTGGTCTATAGACCTATGATACAGTAGGAGATCACCCTGGTCTATAGACCTATGATACAGTAGGAGATCACCCTGGTCTATAGACCTATGATACAGTAGGAGATCACCCTGGTCTATAGACCTATGATACAGTAGGAGATCACCCTGGTCTATAGACCTATGATACAGTAGGAGATCACCCTGGTCTATAGACCTATGATACAGTAGGAGATCACCCTGGTCTATAGACCTATGATACAGTAGGAGATCACCCTGGTCTATAGACCTATGATACAGTAGGAGATCACCCTGGTCTGATAGACCTATGATACAGTAGGAGATCACCCTGGTCTATAGACCTATGATACAGTAGGAGATCACCCTGGTCTATAGACCTATGATACAGTAGGAGATCACCCTGGTCTATAGACCTATGATACAGTAGGAGATCACCCTGGTCTATAGACCTATGATACAGTAGGAGATCACCCTGGTCTATAGACCTATGATACAGTAGGAGATCACCCTGGTCTATAGACCTATGATACAGTAGGAGATCACCCTGGTCTATAGACCTATGATACAGTAGGAGATCACCCTGGTCTATAGACCTATGATAAAGTAGGAGATCACCCTGGTCTATAGACCTATGATACAGTAGGAGATCACCTGGTCTATAGACCTATGATACAGTAGATCAACCTGGTCTATAGACCTATGATACAGTAGGAGATCACCCTGGTCTATAGACCTATGATACAGTAGGAGATCACCCTGGTCTATAGACCTATGATACAGTAGGAGATAACCCTGGTCTATAGACCTATGATGCAGTAGGAGATCACCCTGGTCTATAGACCTATGATACAGTAGGAGATCAACATGGTCTATAGACCTATGATACAGTAGGAGATCACCCTGGTCTATAGACCTATGATACAGTAGGAGATCACCCTGGTCTATAGACCTATGATAAAGTAGGAGATCACCCTGGTCTATAGACCTATGATACAGTAGGAGATCACCCTGGTCTATAGACCTATGATACAGTAGGAGATCACCCTGGTCTATAGACCTATGATACAGTAGGAGATCACCCTGGTCTATAGACCTATGATACAGTAGGAGATCACCCTGGTCTATAGACCTATGATACAGTAGGAGATCACCCTGGTCTATAGACCTATGATACAGTAGGAGATCACCCTGGTCTATAGACCTATGATACAGTAGGAGATCACCCTGGTCTATAGACCTATGATACAGTAGGAGATCACCCTGGTCTATAGACCTATGATACAGTAGGAGATCACCCTGGTCTATAGACCTATGATACAGTAGGAGATCACCCTGGTCTATAGACCTATGATACAGTAGGAGATCACCCTGGTCTATAGACCTATGATACAGTAGGAGATCACCCTGGTCTATAGACCTATGATACAGTAGGAGATCACCCTGGTCTATAGACCTATGATACAGTAGGAGATCACCCTGGTCTATAGACCTATGATACAGTAGGAGATCACCCTGGTCTATAGACCTATGATACAGTAGTAGATCACCCTGGTCTATAGACCTATGATACAGTAGGAGATCACCCTGGTCTATAGACCTATGATACAGTAGGAGATCACCCTGGTCTATAGACCTATGATACAGTAGGAGATCACCCTGGTCTATAGACCTATGATACAGTAGGAGATCACCCTGGTCTATAGACCTATGATACAGTAGGAGATCACCCTGGTCTATAGACCTATGATACAGTAGGAGATCACCCTGGTCTATAGACCTATGATACAGTAGGAGATCACCCTGGTCTATAGACCTATGATACAGTAGGAGATCACCCTGGTCTATAGACCTATGATACAGTAGGAGATCACCCTGGTCTATAGACCTATGATACAGTAGGAGATCACCCTGGTCTATAGACCTATGATACAGTAGGAGATCACCCTGGTCTATAGACCTATGATACAGTAGGAGATCACCCTGGTCTATAGACCTATGATACAGTAGGAGATCACCCTGGTCTATAGACCTATGATACAGTAGGAGATCACCCTGGTCTATAGACCTATGATACAGTAGGAGATCACCCTGGACTATAGACCTATGATACAGTAGGAGATCACCCTGGTCTATAGACCTATGATACAGTAGGAGATCAACATGGTCACCTATGATACAGTAGGAGATCACCATGGTCTATAGACCTATGATACAGTAGGAGATCACCCTGGTCTATAGACCTATGATACAGTAGGAGATCACCCTGGTCTATAGACCTATGATACAGTAGGAGATCACCCTGGTCTATAGACCTATGATACAGTAGGAGATCACACTGGTCTATAGACCTATGATACAGTAGGAGATAACCCTGGTCTATAGACCTATGATACAGTAGGAGATCACCCTGGTCTATAGACCTATGATACAGTAGGAGATCACCCTGGTCTATAGACCTATGATACAGTAGGAGATCACCCTGGTCTATAGACCTATGATACAGTAGGAGATCACCCTGGTCTATAGACCTATGATACAGTAGGAGATCACCCTGGTCTATAGACCTATGATACAGTAGGAGATCACCCTGGTCTATAGACCTATGATACAGTAGGAGATCACCCTGGTCTATAGACCTATGATACAGTAGGAGATCACCCTGGTCTATAGACCTATGATACAGTAGGAGATCACCCTGGTCTATAGACCTATGATACAGTAGGAGATCACCCTGGTCTATAGACCTATGATACAGTAGGAGATCACCCTGGTCTATAGACCTATGATACAGTAGGAGATCACCCTGGTCTATAGACCTATGATACAGTAGGAGATCACCCTGGTCTATAGACCTATGATACAGTAGGAGATCACCCTGGTCTATAGACCTATGATACAGTAGGAGATCACCCTGGTCTATAGACCTATGATACAGTAGGAGATCACCCTGGTCTATAGACCTATGATACAGTAGGAGATCACCCTGGTCTATAGACCTATGATACAGTAGGAGATCACCCTGGTCTATAGACCTATGATACAGTAGGAGATCACCCTGGTCTATAGACCTATGATACAGTAGGAGATCACCCTGGTCTATAGACCTATGATACAGTAGGAGATCACCCTGGTCTATAGACCTATGATACAGTAGGAGATCACCCTGGTCTATAGACCTATGATACAGTAGGAGATCACCCTGGTCTATAGACCTATGATACAGTAGTAGATCACCCTGGTCTATAGACCTATGATACAGTAGGAGATCAGCCTGGTCTATAGACCTATGATACAGTAGGAGATCACCCTGGTCTATAGACCTATGATACAGTAGGAGATCACCCTGGTCTATAGACCTATGATACAGTAGAGATCACCCTGGTCTATAGACCTATGATACAGTAGGAGATCACCCTGGTCTATAGACCTATGATACAGTAGGAGATCACCCTGGTCTATAGACCTATGATACAGTAGGAGATCACCTGGTCTATAGACCTATGATACAGTAGAGATCACCCTGGTCTATAGACCTATGATACAGTAGGAGATCACCCTGGTCTATAGACCTATGATACAGTAGGAGATCACCCTGGTCTATAGACCTATGATACAGTAGGAGATCACCCTGGTCTATAGACCTATGATACAGTAGGAGATCAACATGGTCTATAGACCTATGATACAGTAGGAGATCACCCTGGTCTATAGACCTATGATACAGTAGGAGATCACCCTGGTCTATAGACCTATGATACAGTAGGAGATCACCCTTGTCTATAGACCTATGATACAGTAGGAGATCACCCTGGTCTATAGACCTATGATACAGTAGATCACCTGGTCTATAGACCTATGATACAGTAGGAGATCACCCTGGTCTATAGACCTATGATACAGTAGGAGATCACCCTGGTCTATAGACCTATGATACAGTAGGAGATCACCCTGGTCTATAGACCTATGATGCAGTAGGAGATCACCCTGGTCTATAGACCTATGATACAGTAGCAGATCAACATGGTCTATAGACCTATGATACAGTAGGAGATCACCCTGGTCTATAGACCTATGATACAGTAGGAGATCACCCTGGTCTATAGACCTATGATACAGTAGGAGATCACCCTTGTCTATAGACCTATGATACAGTAGGAGATCACCCTGGTCTATAGACCTATGATACAGTAGATCACCCTGGTCTATAGACCTATGATACAGTAGGAGATCACCCTGGTCTATAGACCTATGATACAGTAGGAGATCACCCTGGTCTATAGACCTATGATACAGTAGGAGATCACCCTGGTCTATAGACCTATGATACAGTAGAAGATCACCCTGGACTATAGACCTATGATACAGTAGGAGATCACCCTGGTCTATAGACCTATGATACAGTAGGAGATCACCCTGGTCTATAGACCTATGATACAGTAGGAGATCACCCTGGTCTATAGACCTATGATACAGTAGGAGATCACCCTGGTCTATAGACCTATGATACAGTAGGAGATCAACATGGTCTATAGACCTATGATACAGTAGGAGATCACCCTGGTCTATAGACCTATGATACTGTAGGAGATCACCCTGGTCTATAGACCTATGATACAGTAGGAGATCACCCTGGTCTATAGACCTATGATACAGTAGGAGATCACCCTTGTCTATAGACCTATGATACAGTAGGAGATCACCCTAGTCTATAGACCTATGATATAGTAGATCACCCTGGTCTATAGACCTATGATACAGTAGGAGATCACCCTGGTCTATAGACCTATGATACAGTAGGAGATCACCCTGGTCTATAGACCTATGATACAGTAGGAGATCACCCTGGTCTATAGACCTATGATACAGTATAGATCCCCTGGTCTATAGACCTATGGAGATCACCCTGGTCTATAGACCTATGATACAGTAGGAGATCACCCTGGTCTATAGACCTATGATACAGTAGGAGATCACCCTGGTCTATAGACCTATGATACAGTAGGAGATCACCCTGGTCTATAGACCTATGATACAGTAGGAGATCACCCTGGACTATAGACCTATGATACAGTAGGAGATCACCCTGGTCTATAGACCTATGATACAGTAGGAGATCAGCCTGGTCTATAGACCTATGATACAGAAGGAGATCACCCTGGTCTATAGACCTATGATACAGTAGGAGATCAAACTGGTCTATAGACCTATGATACAGTAGGAGATCAACATGGTCTATAGACCTATGATACTGTAGGAGATCACCCTGGTCTATAGACCTATGATACAGTAGGAGATCACCCTGGTCTATAGACCTATGATACAGTAGGAGATCACCCTTGTCTATAGACCTATGATACAGTAGGAGATCAGCCTGGTCTATAGACCTATGATACAGTATGAGATCACCCTGGTCTATAGACTTATGATACAGTAGGAGATCACCCTGGTCTATAGACCTATGATACAGTAGGAGATCACCCTGGTCTATAGACCTATGATACAGTAGGAGATCACCCTGGTCTATAGACCTATGATACAGTAGGAGATCACCCTGGTCTATAGACCTATGATACAGTAGGAGATCACCCTGGTCTATAGACCTATGATACAGTAGGAGATCACCCTGGTCTATAGACCTATGATACAGTAGGAGATCACCCTGGTCTATAGACCTATGATACAGTAGAAGATCACCCTGGACTATAGACCTATGATACAGTAGGAGATCACCCTGGTCTATAGACCTATGATACAGTAGGAGATCACCCTGGTACCTATGATACAGTAGGAGATCCTGGTCTATAGACCTATGATACAGTAGGAGATCACCCTGGTCTATAGACCTATGATACAGTAGGAGATCACTGGTCTATAGACCTATGATACAGTAGGAGATCACCCTGGTCTATAGACCTATGATACTGTAGGAGATCACCCTGGTCTATAGACCTATGATACAGTAGGAGATCACCCTGGTCTATAGACCTATGATACAGTAGGAGATCACCCTGGTCTATAGACCTATGATACAGTAGGAGATCACCCTGGTCTATAGACCTATGATACAGTAGGAGATCACCCTGGTCTATAGACCTATGATACAGTAGGAGATCACCCTGGTCTATAGACCTATGATAAAGTAGGAGATCACCCTTGTCTATAGACCTATGATACAGTAGGAGATCACCCTGGTCTATAGACCTATGATACAGTAGATCACCCTGGTCTATAGACCTATGATACAGTAGGAGATCACCCTGGTCTATAGACCTATGATACAGTAGGAGATCACCCTGGTCTATAGAATTATGATTCAGTAGGAGATCACCCTGGTCTATAGACCTATGATACAGTAGGAGATCACCCTGGTCTATAGACCTATGATACAGTAGATCACCCTGGTCTATAGACCTATGATACAGTAGGAGATCACCCTGGTCTATAGACCTATGATACAGTAGGAGATCACCCTGGTCTATAGACCTATGATACAGTAGGAGATCACCCTGGTCTATAGACCTATGATACAGTAGAAGATCACCCTGGTCTATAGACCTATGATACAGTAGTAGATCACCCTGGTCTATAGACCTATGATACAGTAGGAGATCAGCCTGGTCTATAGACCTATGATACAGAAGGAGATCACCCTGGTCTATAGACCTATGATACAGTAGGAGATCACCCTGGTCTATAGACCTATGATACAGTAGGAGATCAACCTGGTCTATAGACCTATGATACAGTAGGAGATCACCCTGGTCTATAGACCTATGATACAGTAGGAGATCACCCTGGTCTATAGACCTATGATACAGTAGGAGATCACCCTGGTCTATAGACCTATGATACAGTAGGAGATCACCCTGGTCTATAGACCTATGATACAGTAGGAGATCACCCTGGTCTATAGACCTATGATACAGTAGGAGATCAGCCTGGTCTATAGACCTATGATACAGTAGGAGATCACCCTGGTCTATAGACTTATGATACAGTAGGAGATCACCCTGGTCTATAGACCTATGATACAGTAGGATATCACCCTGGTATATAGACCTATGATACAGTAGGAGATCAACATGGTCTATATACCTATGATACAGTAGGAGATCAACATGGTCTATAGACCTATGATACTGTAGGAGATCACCCTGGTCTATAGACCTATGATACAGTAGGAGATCAAACTGGTCTATAGACCTATGATACAGTAGGAGATCAACATGGTCTATAGACCTATGATACTGTAGGAGATCACCCTGGTCTATAGACCTATGATACAGTAGGAGATCACCCTGGTCTATAGACCTATGATACAGTAGGAGATCACCCTTGTCTATAGACCTATGATACAGTAGGAGATCACCCTAGTCTATAGACCTATGATATAGTAGATCACCCTGGTCTATAGACCTATGATACAGTAGGAGATCACCCTGACCTATGATCTATAGACCTATGATACAGTAGGAGATCACCCTGGTCTATAGACCTATGATACAGTAGGAGATCACCCTGGTCTATAGACCTATGATACAGTAGGAGATCACCCTGGTCTATAGACCTATGATACAGTAGGAGATCACCCTGGTCTATAGACCTATGATACAGTAGGAGATCACCCTGGTCTATAGACCTATGATACAGTAGGAGATCACCCTGGTCTGATAGACATGGTCTATAGACCTATGATACAGTAGGAGATCACTGGTCTATAGACCTATGATACAGTAGGAGATCACCCTGGTCTATAGACCTATGATACAGTAGGAGATCACCCTGGTCTATAGACCTATGATACAGTAGGAGATCACCATGGTCTATAGACCTATGATACAGTAGGAGATCACCCTGGTCTATAGACCTATGATACAGTAGGAGATCACCCTGGTCTATAGACCTATGATAAAGTAGGAGATCACCCTTGTCTATAGACCTATGATACAGTAGGAGATCACCCTGGTCTATAGACCTATGATACAGTAGATCAACCTGGTCTATAGACCTATGATACAGTAGGAGATCACCCTGGTCTATAGACCTATGATACAGTAGGAGATCACCCTGGTCTATAGACCTATGATACAGTAGGAGATAACCCTGGTCTATAGACCTATGATGCAGTAGGAGATCACCCTGGTCTATAGACCTATGATACAGTAGGAGATCAACATGGTCTATAGACCTATGATACAGTAGGAGATCACCCTGGTCTATAGACCTATGATACAGTAGGAGATCACCCTGGTCTATAGACCTATGATAAAGTAGGAGATCACCCTGGTCTATAGACCTATGATACAGTAGGAGATCACCCTGGTCTATAGACCTATGATACAGTAGATCACCCTGGTCTATAGACCTATGATACAGTAGGAGATCACCCTGGTCTATAGACCTATGATACAGTAGGAGATCACCCTGGTCTATAGACCTATGATACAGTAGGAGATCACCCTGGTCTATAGACCTATGATACAGTAGAAGATCACCCTGGACTATAGACCTATGATACAGTAGGAGATCACCCTGGTCTATAGACCTATGATACAGTAGGAGATCAACATGGTCTATAGACCTATGATACAGTAGGAGATCAACATGGTCTATAGACCTATGATACAGTAGGAGATCACCCTGGTCTATAGACCTATGATACAGTAGGAGATAGGAGATCAGTAGGAGATCAACATGGTCTATAGACCTATGATACAGTAGGAGATCACCCTGGTCTATAGACCTATGATACAGTAGGAGATCACCCTGGTCTATAGACCTATGATACAGTAGGAGATCACCCTGGTCTATAGACCTATGATACAGTAGGAGATCACCCTGGTCTATAGACCTATGATACAGTAGGAGATCACCCTGGTCTATAGACCTATGATACAGTAGGAGATCACCCTGGTCTATAGACCTATGATACAGTAGGAGATCACCCTGGTCTATAGACCTATGATACAGTAGGAGATCACCCTGGTCTATAGACCTATGATACAGTAGTAGATCACCCTGGTCTATAGACCTATGATACAGTAGATCACCCTGGTCTATAGACCTATGATACAGTAGGAGATCACCCTGGTCTATAGACCTATGATACAGTAGGAGATCACCCTGGTCTATAGAACTATGATGCAGTAGGAGATCACCCTGGTCTATAGACCTATGATACAGTAGAAGATCACCCTGGACTATAGACCTATGATACAGTAGTAGATCACCCTGGTCTATAGACCTATGATACAGTAGGAGATCAGCCTGGTCTATAGACCTATGATACAGAAGGAGATCACCCTGGTCTATAGACCTATGATACAGTAGGAGATCAAACTGGTCTATAGACCTATGATACAGTAGGAGATCAACATGGTCTATAGACCTATGATACAGTAGGAGATCACCCTGGTCTATAGACCTATGATACAGTAGTAGATCACCCTGGTCTATAGACCTATGATACAGTAGGAGTTCACCCTGGTCTATAGACCTATGATACAGTAGGAGATCACCCTGGTCTATAGACCTATGATACAGTAGGAGATCACCCTGGTCTATAGACCTATGATACAGTAGGAGATCACCCTGGTCTATAGACCTATGATACAGTAGGAGATCACCCTGGTCTATAGACCTATGATACAGTAGAAGATCACCCTGGACTATAGACCTATGATACAGTAGGATATCACCCTGGTCTATAGACCTATGATACAGTAGGAGATCAACATGGTCTATATACCTATGATACAGTAGGAGATCAACATGGTCTATAGACCTATGATACTGTAGGAGATCACCCTGGTCTATAGACCTATGATACAGTAGGAGATCAAACTGGTCTATAGACCTATGATACAGTAGGAGATCAACATGGTCTATAGACCTATGATACTGTAGGAGATCACCCTGGTCTATAGAATTATGATACAGTAGGAGATAACCCTGGTCTATAGACCTATGATGCAGTAGGAG